>NW_027440942.1:0-51190 GCF_031893055.1 Leptodactylus fuscus
TTCCCATAGTGACGGCCATACAAGGGCCCCCGACAGCCATCGTCCCCCGCTCCCATAGTGACGGCCATACAAGGGCCCCCGCCAGCCATCGTCCCCCGCTCCCACAGTGACGGCCATACAAGGGCCCCCGCCAGCCATCGGCCCCTGCTCCCATAGTGACGGCCATACAAGGGCCCCGCCAGCCATCGTCCCCCGCTCCCATAGTGACGGCCATACAAGGGCCCCCGCCAGCCATCGGCCCCTGCTCCCATACTGACGGCCATACAAGGGCCCCCGCCAGCCATCGTCCCCCGCTCCCATAGTGACGGCCATACAAGGGCCCCCGCCAGCCATCGGCCCCTGCTCCCATAGTGACGGCCATACAAGGGCCCCGCCAGCCATCGTCCCCCGCTCCCATAGTGACGGCCATACAAGGGCCCCCGCCAGCCATCGGCCCCTGCTTCCATAGTGACGGCCATACAAGGGCCCCCACCAGCCATTGGCCCCTGCTCCCATAGTGACGGCCATACAAGGGCCCCGCCAGCCATCGTCCCCCGCTCCCATAGTGACGGCCATACATGGACCCCACCAGCCATTGGCCCCCGCTCCTATAGTGACGGCCAAACAAGGGCCCCCGCCAGCCATCGGCCCCTGCTCCCATAGTGACGGCCATACAAGGGCCCCGCCAGCCATCGTCCCCCCGCTCCCATAGTGACGGCCATACATGGACCCCACCAGCCATTGGCCCCCGCTCCTATAGTGACGGCCATACAAGTGCCCCACCAGCCATCGGCCCCTGCTCCCATAGTGACGGCCATACAAGGGCTCCCGCCAGCCATCGTCCCCCGCTCCCATAGTGACGGCCATACAAGGGCCCCCGCCAGCCATCGTCCCCCACTCCCATAGTGACGGCCATACAAGGGCCCCCGCCAGCCATCGTCCCCCGCTCCCATAGTGACGGCCATACAAGGGCCCCCGCCAGCCATCGTCCCCCGCTCCCATAGTGACGGCCATACAAGGGCCCCCGCCAGCCATCGGCCCCTGCTCCCATAGTGACGGCCATACAAGGGCCCCGCCAGCCATCGTCCCCCGCTCCCATAGTGACGGCCATACAAGGGCCCCCGCCAGCCATCAGCCCCTGCTCCCATAGTGACGGCCATACAAGGGCCCCCACCAGCCATTGGCCCCTGCTCCCATAGTGACAGCCATACAAGGGCCCCGCCAGCCATCGTCCCCCGCTCCCATAGTGACGGCCATACATGGACCCCACCAGCCATTGGCCCCCGCTCCTATAGTGACGGCCATACAAGGGCCCCCGCCAGCCATCCGCCCCTACTCCCATAGTGACGGCCATACAAGGGCCCCCGCCAGCCATCGTCCCCCGCTCCCATAGTGACGGCCATACAAGGGCCCCCGCCAGCCATCGTCCCCCGCTCCCATAGTGACGGCCATACAAGGGCCCCCGCCAGCCATCGGCCCCTGCTCCCATAGTGACGGCCATACAAGGGCCCCGCCAGCCATCGTCCCCCGCTCCCATAGTGACGGCCATACAAGGGCCCCCGCCAGCCATCGGCCCCTGCTCCCATAGTGACGGCCATACAAGGGCCCCCACCAGCCATCGTCCCCCGCTCCCATAGTGACGGCCATACATGGACCCCACCAGCCATTGGCCCCCGCTCCTATAGTGACGGCCATACAAGGGCCCCCGCCAGCCATCCGCCCCTACTCCCATAGTGACGGCCATACAAGGGCCCCCGCCAGCCATCGTCCCCCGCTCCCATAGTGACGGCCATACAAGGGCCCCCGCCAGCCATCGTCCCCCGCTCCCATAGTGACGGCCATACAAGGGCCCCCGCCAGCCATCGGCCCCTGCTCCCATAGTGACGGCCATACAAGGGCCCCGCCAGCCATCGTCCCCCGCTCCCATAGTGACGGCCATACAAGGGCCCCCGCCAGCCATCGGCCCCTGCTCCCATAGTGACGGCCATACAAGGGCCCCCACCAGCCATCGTCCCCCGCTCCCATAGTGACGGCCATACATGGACCCCACCAGCCATTGGCCCCCGCTCCTATAGTGACGGCCATACAAGGGCCCCCGCCAGCCATCCGCCCCTGCTCCCATAGTGACGGCCATACAAGGGCCCCACCAGCCATCGTCCCCCGCTCCCATAGTGACGGCCATACAAGGGCCCCCGCCAGCCATCGGCCCCTGCTCCCATAGTGACGGCCATACAAGGGCCCCCACCAGCCATCGGCCCCTGCTCCCATAGTGACGGCCATACAAGGGCCCCCGCCAGCCATCGGCCCCTGCTCCCATAGTGACGGCCATACAAGGGCCCCCACCAGCCATCGGCCCCTGCTCCCATAGTGACGGCCATACAAGGGCTCCCGCCAGCCATCGGCCCCTGCTCCTATAGTGACGGCCATACAAGGGCCCCACCAGCCATTGGCCCCCGCTCCCATAGTGACGGCCATACAAGGGCTCCCGCCAGCCATCGGCCCCTGCTCCTATAGTGACGGCCATACAAGGGCCCCCGCCAGCCATCGTCCCCCGCTCCCATAGTGACGGCCATACAAGGGCCCCCGCCAGCCATCGTCCCCCGCTCCCATAGTGACGGCCATACAAGGGCCCCCGCCAGCCATCGGCCCCTGCTCCCATAGTGACGGCCATACAAGGGCCCCGCCAGCCATCGTCCCCCGCTCCCATAGTGACGGCCATACAAGGGCCCCGCCAGCCATCGGCCCCTGCTCCCATAGTGACGGCCATACAAGGGCCCCCGCCAGCCATCGTCCCCCGCTCCCATAGTGACGGCCATACAAGGGCCCCCGCCAGCCATCGTCCCCCGCTCCCATAGTGACGGCCATACAAGGGCCCCCGCCAGCCATCGGCCCCTGCTCCCATAGTGACGGCCATACAAGGGCCCCGCCAGCCATCGTCCCCCGCTCCCATAGTGACGGCCATACAAGGGCCCCCGCCAGCCATCGGCCGCTGCTCCCATAGTGAGGGCCATACAAGGGCCCTCGCCAGCCATCGTCCCCCGCTCCCATAGTGACGGCCATACAAGGGCCCCCGCCAGCCATCGTCCCCCGCTCCCATAGTGACGGCCATACAAGGGCCCCCCCCAGCCATCGGCCCCTGATCCCATAGTGACGGCCATACAAGGGCCCCGCCAGCCATCGTCCCCCGCTCCCATAGTGACGGCCATACAAGGGCCCCCGCCAGCCATCGGCCCCCGCTCCCATAGTGACGGCCATACAAGGGCCCCCGCCAGCCATCGGCCCCTGCTCCCATAGTGACGGCCATACAAGGGCCCCGCCAGCCATCGTCCCCCGCTCCCATAGTGACGGCCATACAAGGGCCCCCGCCAGCCATTGGCCCCTGCTCCCATAGTGATGGCCATAAAAGGGCCCCCGCCAGCCATCGGCCCCTGCTCCCATAGTGACGGCCATACATGGACCCCACCAGCCATTGGCCCCCGCTCCTATAGTGACGGCCATACAAGGGCCCCCGCCAGCCATCGTCCCCCGCTCTCATAGTGACGGCCATACAAGGGCCCCCGCCAGCCATCGTCCCCCACTCCCATAGTGACGGCCATACAAGGGCCCCGCCAGCCATCGGCCCCTGCTCCCATAGTGACGGCCATACAAGGACCCCCGCCAGCAATCGTCCCCCGCTCCCATAGTGACGGCGAAACAAGGGCCCCCGCCAGCCATCGTCCCCCGCTCCCATAGTGACGGCCATACAAGGGCCCCCGCCAGCCATCGGCCCCTGCTCCCATAGTGACGGCCATACAAGGGCCCCGCCAGCCATCGTTCCCCGCTCCCATAGTGACGGCCATACAAGGGCCCCCGCCAGCCATTGGCCCCTGCTCCCATAGTGACGGCCATACAAGGGCCCCCGCCAGCCATCGGCCCCCGCTCCCATAGTTACGGCCATACAAGGGCCCCCGCCAGCCATCGTCCCCCGCTCCCATAGTGACGGCCATACAAGGGCCCCCGCCAGCCATCGGCCCCTGCTCCCATAGTGACGGCCATACAAGGGCCCCCACCAGCCATTGGCCCCTGCTCCCATAGTGACGGCCATACAAGGGCTCCGCCAGCCATCGTCCCCCGCTCCCATAGTGACGGTCATACATGGACCCCACCAGCCATTGGCCCCCGCTCCTATAGTGACGGCCATACAAGGGCCCCCGCCAGCCATCCGCCCCTGCTCCCATAGTGACGGCCATACAAGGGCCCCCGCCAGCCATCGTCCCCCGCTCCCTTAGTGACGGCCATACAAGGGCCCCCGCCAGCCATCGGCCCCTGCTACCATAGTGACGGCCATACATGGACCCCACCAGCCATTGGCCCCCGCTCCTATAGTGACGGCCATACAAGGGCCCCCGCCAGCCATCGGCCCCGCTCCCATAGTGACGGCCATACAAGGGCCCCCGCCAGCCATCGTCCCCCACTCCCATAGTGACGGCCATACAAGGGCCCCGCCAGCCATCGGCCCCTGCTCCCATAGTGACGGCCATACAAGGGCCCCCGCCAGCCATCGTCCCCCGCTCCCATAGTGACGGCCATACAAGGGCCCCCCCCAGCCATCGTCCCCCGCTCCCATAGTGACGGCCATACAAGGGCCCCCGCCAGCCATCGGCCCCTGCTCCCATAGTGACGGCCATACAAGGGCCCCGCCAGCCATCGTCCCCCGCTCCCATAGTGACGGCCATACAAGGGCCCCCGCCAGCCATCGGCCCCTGCTCCCATACTGACGGCCATACAAGGGCCCCCGCCAGCCATCGTCCCCCGCTCCCATAGTGACGGCCATACAAGGGCCCCCGCCAGCCATCGGCCCCTGCTCCCATAGTGACGGCCATACAAGGGCCCCGCCAGCCATCGTCCCCCGCTCCCATAGTGACGGCCATACAAGGGCCCCCGCCAGCCATCGGCCCCTGCTTCCATAGTGACGGCCATACAAGGGCCCCCACCAGCCATTGGCCCCTGCTCCCATAGTGACGGCCATACAAGGGCCCCGCCAGCCATCGTCCCCCGCTCCCATAGTGACGGCCATACATGGACCCCACCAGCCATTGGCCCCCGCTCCTATAGTGACGGCCAAACAAGGGCCCCCGCCAGCCATCGGCCCCTGCTCCCATAGTGACGGCCATACAAGGGCCCCGCCAGCCATCGTCCCCCGCTCCCATAGTGACGGCCATACATGGACCCCACCAGCCATTGGCCCCCGCTCCTATAGTGACGGCCATACAAGTGCCCCACCAGCCATCGGCCCCTGCTCCCATAGTGACGGCCATACAAGGGCTCCCGCCAGCCATCGTCCCCCGCTCCCATAGTGACGGCCATACAAGGGCCCCCGCCAGCCATCGTCCCCCACTCCCATAGTGACGGCCATACAAGGGCCCCCGCCAGCCATCGTCCCCCGCTCCCATAGTGACGGCCATACAAGGGCCCCCGCCAGCCATCGTCCCCCGCTCCCATAGTGACGGCCATACAAGGGCCCCCGCCAGCCATCGGCCCCTGCTCCCATAGTGACGGCCATACAAGGGCCCCGCCAGCCATCGTCCCCCGCTCCCATAGTGACGGCCATACAAGGGCCCCCGCCAGCCATCAGCCCCTGCTCCCATAGTGACGGCCATACAAGGGCCCCGCCAGCCATCGTCCCCCGCTCCCATAGTGACGGCCATACATGGACCCCACCAGCCATTGGCCCCCGCTCCTATAGTGACGGCCATACAAGGGCCCCCGCCAGCCATCGGCCCCTGCTCCCATAGTGACGGCCATACAAGGGCCCCGCCAGCCATCGTCCCCCGCTCCCATAGTGACGGCCATACAAGGGCCCCCGCCAGCCATCAGCCCCTGCTCCCATAGTGACGGCCATACAAGGGCCCCCACCAGCCATTGGCCCCTGCTCCCATAGTGACAGCCATACAAGGGCCCCGCCAGCCATCGTCCCCCGCTCCCATAGTGACGGCCATACATGGACCCCACCAGCCATTGGCCCCCGCTCCTATAGTGACGGCCATACAAGGGCCCCCGCCAGCCATCCGCCCCTACTCCCATAGTGACGGCCATACAAGGGCCCCCGCCAGCCATCGTCCCCCGCTCCCATAGTGACGGCCATACAAGGGCCCCCGCCAGCCATCGTCCCCCGCTCCCATAGTGACGGCCATACAAGGGCCCCCGCCAGCCATGGGCCCCTGCTCCCATAGTGACGGCCATACAAGGGCCCCCGCCAGCCATCGTCCCCCGCTCCCATAGTGACGGCCATACAAGGGCCCCCGCCAGCCATCGGCCCCTGCTCCCATAGTGACGGCCATACAAGGGCCCCCACCAGCCATTGGCCCCTGCTCCCATAGTGACGGCCATACAAGGGCCCCGCCAGCCATCGTCCCCCGCTCCCATAGTGACGGCCATACATGGACCCCACCAGCCATTGGCCCCCGCTCCTATAGTGACGGCCATACAAGGGCCCCCGCCAGCCATCCGCCCCTGCTCCCATAGTGACGGCCATACAAGGGCCCCCGCCAGCCATCGTCCCCCGCTCCCATAGTGACGGCCATACAAGGGCCCCCGCCAGCCATCGGCCCCTGCTCCCATAGTGACGGCCATACAAGGGCCCCCACCAGCCATCGGCCCCTGCTCCCATAGTGACGGCCATACAAGGGCCCCCGCCAGCCATCGGCCCCTCCTCCCATAGTGACGGCCATACAAGGGCCCCGCCAGCCATCGGCCCCTGCTCCCATACTGACGGCCATACAAGGGCCCCGCCAGCCATCGTCCCCCGCTCCCATAGTGACGGCCATACATGGACCCCACCAGCCATTGGCCCCCGCTCCTATAGTGATGGCCATACAAGGGCCCCACCAGCCATCGGCCCCTGCTCCCATAGTGACGGCCATACAAGGGCTCCCGCCAGCCATCGGCCCCTGCTCCTATAGTGACGGCCATACAAGGGCCCCACCAGCCATTGGCCCCCGCTCCCATAGTGACGGCCATACAAGGGCTCCCGCCAGCCATCGGCCCCTGCTCTTATAGTGACGGCCATACAAGGGCCCCCGCCAGCCATCGTCCCCCGCTCCCATAGTGACGGCCATACAAGGGCCCCCGCCAGCCATCGTCCCCCGCTCCCATAGTGACGGCCATACAAGGGCCCCCGCCAGCCATCGGCCCCTGCTCCCATAGTGACGGCCATACAAGGGCCCCGCCAGCCATCGTCCCCCGCTCCCATAGTGACGGCCATACAAGGGCCCCCGCCAGCCATCGGCCCCTGCTTCCATAGTGACGGCCATACAAGGGCCCCCACCAGCCATTGGCCCCTGCTCCCATAGTGACGGCCATACAAGGGCCCCGCCAGCCATCGTCCCCCGCTCCCATAGTGACGGCCATACATGGACCCCACCAGCCATTGGCCCCCGCTCCTATAGTGACGGCCAAACAAGGGCCCCCGCCAGCCATCGGCCCCTGCTCCCATAGTGACGGCCATACAAGGGCCCCGCCAGCCATCGTCCCCCGCTCCCATAGTGACGGCCATACATGGACCCCACCAGCCATTGGCCCCCGCTCCTATAGTGACGGCCATACAAGTGCCCCACCAGCCATCGGCCCCTGCTCCCATAGTGACGGCCATACAAGGGCTCCCGCCAGCCATCGTCCCCCGCTCCCATAGTGACGGCCATACAAGGGCCCCCGCCAGCCATCGTCCCCCACTCCCATAGTGACGGCCATACAAGGGCCCCCGCCAGCCATCGTCCCCCGCTCCCATATTGACGGCCATACAAGGGCCCCCGCCAGCCATCGGCCCCTGCTCCCATAGTGACGGCCATACAAGGGCCCCGCCAGCCATCGTCCCCCGCTCCCATAGTGACGGCCATACAAGGGCCCCCGCCAGCCATCAGCCCCTGCTCCCATAGTGACGGCCATACAAGGGCCCCCACCAGCCATTGGCCCCTGCTCCCATAGTGACAGCCATACAAGGGCCCCGCCAGCCATCGTCCCCCGCTCCCATAGTGACGGCCATACATGGACCCCACCAGCCATTGGCCCCCGCTCCTATAGTGACGGCCATACAAGGGCCCCCGCCAGCCATCCGCCCCTACTCCCATAGTGACGGCCATACAAGGGCCCCCGCCAGCCATCGTCCCCCGCTCCCATAGTGACGGCCATACAAGGGCCCCCGCCAGCCATCGTCCCCCGCTCCCATAGTGACGGCCATACAAGGGCCCCCGCCAGACATCGGCCCCTGCTCCCATAGTGACGGCCATACAAGGGCCCCCGCCAGCCATCGTCCCCCGCTCCCATAGTGACGGCCATACAAGGGCCCCCGCCAGCCATCGGCCCCTGCTCCCATAGTGACGGCCATACAAGGGCCCCCACCAGCCATTGGCCCCTGCTCCCATAGTGACGGCCATACAAGGGCCCCGCCAGCCATCGTCCCCCGCTCCCATAGTGACGGCCATACATGGACCCCACCAGCCATTGGCCCCCGCTCCTATAGTGACGGCCATACAAGGGCCCCCGCCAGCCATCCGCCCCTGCTCCCATAGTGACGGCCATACAAGGGCCCCCGCCAGCCATCGTCCCCCGCTCCCATAGTGACGGCCATACAAGGGCCCCCGCCAGCCATCGGCCCCTGCTCCCATAGTGACGGCCATACAAGGGCCCCCCACCAGCCATCGGCCCCTGCTCCCATAGTGACGGCCATACAAGGGCCCCCGCCAGCCATCGGCCCCCTCCTCCCATAGTGACGGCCATACAAGGGCCCCGCCAGCCATCGGCCCCTGCTCCCATACTGACGGCCATACAAGGGCCCCGCCAGCCATCGTCCCCCGCTCCCATAGTGACGGCCATACATGGACCCCACCAGCCATTGGCCCCCGCTCCTATAGTGATGGCCATACAAGGGCCCCACCAGCCATCGGCCCCTGCTCCCATAGTGACGGCCATACAAGGGCTCCCGCCAGCCATCGGCCCCTGCTCCCATAGTGACAGCCATACAAGGGCCCCGCCAGCCATCGTCCCCCGCTCCCATAGTGACGGCCATACATGGACCCCACCAGCCATTGGCCCCCGCTCCTATAGTGACGGCCATACAAGGGCCCCCGCCAGCCATCCGCCCCTACTCCCATAGTGACGGCCATACAAGGGCCCCCGCCAGCCATCGTCCCCCGCTCCCATAGTGACGGCCATACAAGGGCCCCCGCCAGCCATCGTCCCCCGCTCCCATAGTGACGGCCATACAAGGGCCCCCGCCAGCCATCGGCCCCTGCTCCCATAGTGACGGCCATACAAGGGCCCCGCCAGCCATCGTCCCCCGCTCCCATAGTGACGGCCATACAAGGGCCCCCGCCAGCCATCGGCCCCTGCTCCCATAGTGACGGCCATACAAGGGCCCCCACCAGCCATCGTCCCCCGCTCCCATAGTGACGGCCATACATGGACCCCACCAGCCATTGGCCCCCGCTCCTATAGTGACGGCCATACAAGGGCCCCCGCCAGCCATCCGCCCCTGCTCCCATAGTGACGGCCATACAAGGGCCCCACCAGCCATCGTCCCCCGCTCCCATAGTGACGGCCATACAAGGGCCCCCGCCAGCCATCGGCCCCTGCTCCCATAGTGACGGCCATACAAGGGCCCCCACCAGCCATCGGCCCCTGCTCCCATAGTGACGGCCATACAAGGGCCCCCGCCAGCCATCGGCCCCTGCTCCCATAGTGACGGCCATACAAGGGCCCCCACCAGCCATCGGCCCCTGCTCCCATAGTGACGGCCATACAAGGGCTCCCGCCAGCCATCGGCCCCTGCTCCTATAGTGACGGCCATACAAGGGCCCCACCAGCCATTGGCCCCCGCTCCCATAGTGACGGCCATACAAGGGCTCCCGCCAGCCATCGGCCCCTGCTCCTATAGTGACGGCCATACAAGGGCCCCCGCCAGCCATCGTCCCCCGCTCCCATAGTGACGGCCATACAAGGGCCCCCGCCAGCCATCGTCCCCCGCTCCCATAGTGACGGCCATACAAGGGCCCCCGCCAGCCATCGGCCCCTGCTCCCATAGTGACGGCCATACAAGGGCCCCGCCAGCCATCGTCCCCCGCTCCCATAGTGACGGCCATACAAGGGCCCCGCCAGCCATCGGCCCCTGCTCCCATAGTGACGGCCATACAAGGGCCCCCGCCAGCCATCGTCCCCCGCTCCCATAGTGACGGCCATACAAGGGCCCCCGCCAGCCATCGTCCCCCGCTCCCATAGTGACGGCCATACAAGGGCCCCCGCCAGCCATCGGCCCCTGCTCCCATAGTGACGGCCATACAAGGGCCCCGCCAGCCATCGTCCCCCGCTCCCATAGTGACGGCCATACAAGGGCCCCCGCCAGCCATCGGCCGCTGCTCCCATAGTGAGGGCCATACAAGGGCCCTCGCCAGCCATCGTCCCCCGCTCCCATAGTGACGGCCATACAAGGGCCCCCGCCAGCCATCGTCCCCCGCTCCCATAGTGACGGCCATACAAGGGCCCCCCCCAGCCATCGGCCCCTGATCCCATAGTGACGGCCATACAAGGGCCCCGCCAGCCATCGTCCCCCGCTCCCATAGTGACGGCCATACAAGGGCCCCCGCCAGCCATCGGCCCCCGCTCCCATAGTGACGGCCATACAAGGGCCCCCGCCAGCCATCGGCCCCTGCTCCCATAGTGACGGCCATTCAAGGGCCCCGCCAGCCATCGTCCCCCGCTCCCATAGTGACGGCCATACAAGGGCCCCCGCCAGCCATTGGCCCCTGCTCCCATAGTGATGGCCATAAAAGGGCCCCCGCCAGCCATCGGCCCCTGCTCCCATAGTGACGGCCATACATGGACCCCACCAGCCATTGGCCCCCGCTCCTATAGTGACGGCCATACAAGGGCCCCCGCCAGCCATCGTCCCCCGCTCTCATAGTGACGGCCATACAAGGGCCCCCGCCAGCCATCGTCCCCCACTCCCATAGTGACGGCCATACAAGGGCCCCGCCAGCCATCGGCCCCTGCTCCCATAGTGACGGCCATACAAGGACCCCCGCCAGCAATCGTCCCCCGCTCCCATAGTGACGGCGAAACAAGGGCCCCCGCCAGCCATCGTCCCCCGCTCCCATAGTGACGGCCATACAAGGGCCCCCGCCAGCCATCGGCCCCTGCTCCCATAGTGACGGCCATACAAGGGCCCCGCCAGCCATCGTTCCCCGCTCCCATAGTGACGGCCATACAAGGGCCCCCGCCAGCCATTGGCCCCTGCTCCCATAGTGACGGCCATACAAGGGCCCCCGCCAGCCATCGGCCCCCGCTCCCATAGTGACGGCCATACAAGGGCCCCCGCCAGCCATCGTCCCCCGCTCCCATAGTGACGGCCATACAAGGGCCCCCGCCAGCCATCGGCCCCTGCTCCCATAGTGACGGCCATACAAGGGCCCCCACCAGCCATTGGCCCCTGCTCCCATAGTGACGGCCATACAAGGGCTCCGCCAGCCATCGTCCCCCGCTCCCATAGTGACGGTCATACATGGACCCCACCAGCCATTGGCCCCCGCTCCTATAGTGACGGCCATACAAGGGCCCCCGCCAGCCATCCGCCCCTGCTCCCATAGTGACGGCCATACAAGGGCCCCCGCCAGCCATCGTCCCCCGCTCCCATAGTGACGGCCATACAAGGGCCCCCGCCAGCCATCGGCCCCTGCTACCATAGTGACGGCCATACATGGACCCCACCAGCCATTGGCCCCCGCTCCTATAGTGACAGCCATACAAGGGCCCCCGCCAGCCATCGGCCCCGCTCCCATAGTGACGGCCATACAAGGGCCCCCGCCAGCCATCGTCCCCCACTCCCATAGTGACGGCCATACAAGGGCCCCGCCAGCCATCGGCCCCTGCTCCCATAGTGACGGCCATACAAGGGCCCCCGCCAGCCATCGTCCCCCGCTCCCATAGTGACGGCCATACAAGGGCCCCCCCCAGCCATCGTCCCCCGCTCCCATAGTGACGGCCATACAAGGGCCCCCGCCAGCCATCGGCCCCTGCTCCCATAGTGACGGCCATACAAGGGCCCCGCCAGCCATCGTCCCCCGCTCCCATAGTGACGGCCATACAAGGGCCCCCGCCAGCCATCGGCCCCTGCTCCCATACTGACGGCCATACAAGGGCCCCCGCCAGCCATCGTCCCCCGCTCCCATAGTGACGGCCATACAAGGGCCCCCGCCAGCCATCGGCCCCTGCTCCCATAGTGACGGCCATACAAGGGCCCCGCCAGCCATCGTCCCCCGCTCCCATAGTGACGGCCATACAAGGGCCCCCGCCAGCCATCGGCCCCTGCTTCCATAGTGACGGCCATACAAGGGCCCCCACCAGCCATTGGCCCCTGCTCCCATAGTGACGGCCATACAAGGGCCCCGCCAGCCATCGTCCCCCGCTCCCATAGTGACGGCCATACATGGACCCCACCAGCCATTGGCCCCCGCTCCTATAGTGACGGCCAAACAAGGGCCCCCGCCAGCCATCGGCCCCTGCTCCCATAGTGACGGCCATACAAGGGCCCCGCCAGCCATCGTCCCCCGCTCCCATAGTGACGGCCATACATGGACCCCACCAGCCATTGGCCCCCGCTCCTATAGTGACGGCCATACAAGTGCCCCACCAGCCATCGGCCCCTGCTCCCATAGTGACGGCCATACAAGGGCTCCCGCCAGCCATCGTCCCCCGCTCCCATAGTGACGGCCATACAAGGGCCCCCGCCAGCCATCGTCCCCCACTCCCATAGTGACGGCCATACAAGGGCCCCCGCCAGCCATCGTCCCCCGCTCCCATAGTGACGGCCATACAAGGGCCCCCGCCAGCCATCGTCCCCCGCTCCCATAGTGACGGCCATACAAGGGCCCCCGCCAGCCATCGGCCCCCCTGCTCCCATAGTGACGGCCATACAAGGGCCCCGCCAGCCATCGTCCCCCCGCTCCCATAGTGACGGCCATACAAGGGCCCCCGCCAGCCATCAGCCCCTGCTCCCATAGTGACGGCCATACAAGGGCCCCCGCCAGCCATCGTCCCCCGCTCCCATAGTGACGGCCATACATGGACCCCACCAGCCATTGGCCCCGCTCCTATAGTGACGGCCATACAAGGGCCCCCGCCAGCCATCGGCCCCTGCTCCCATAGTGACGGCCATACAAGGGCCCCGCCAGCCATCGTCCCCCCGCTCCCATAGTGACGGCCATACAAGGGCCCCCGCCAGCCATCAGCCCCTGCTCCCATAGTGACGGCCATACAAGGGCCCCCACCAGCCATTGGCCCCTGCTCCCATAGTGACAGCCATACAAGGGCCCCGCCAGCCATCGTCCCCCGCTCCCCATAGTGACGGCCATACATGGACCCCACCAGCCATTGGCCCCCGCTCCTATAGTGACGGCCATACAAGGGCCCCCGCCAGCCATCCGCCCCTACTCCCATAGTGACGGCCATTACAAGGGCCCCCGCCAGCCATCGTCCCCCGCTCCCATAAGTGACGGCCATACAAGGGCCCCCGCCCAGCCATCGTCCCCCGCTCCCATAGTGACGGCCATACAAGGGCCCCCGCCAGCCATGGGCCCCTGCTCCCATAGTGACGGCCATACAAGGGCCCCCGCCAGCCATCGTCCCCCGCTCCCATAGTGACGGCCATACAAGGGCCCCCGCCAGCCATCGGCCCCTGCTCCCATAGTGACGGCCATACAAGGGCCCCCACCAGCCATTGGCCCCTGCTCCCATAGTGACGGCCATACAAGGGCCCCGCCAGCCATCGTCCCCCGCTCCCATAGTGACGGCCATACATGGACCCCACCAGCCATTGGCCCCCGCTCCTATAGTGACGGCCATACAAGGGCCCCCGCCAGCCATCCGCCCCTGCTCCCATAGTGACGGCCATACAAGGGCCCCCGCCAGCCATCGTCCCCCGCTCCCATAGTGACGGCCATACAAGGGCCCCCGCCAGCCATCGGCCCCCTGCTCCCATAGTGACGGCCATACAAGGGCCACCCACCAGCCATCGGCCCCTGCTCCCATAGTGACGGCCATACAAGGGCCCCCCGCCAGCCATCGGCCCCTCCTCCCATAGTGACGGCCATACAAGGGCCCCGCCAGCCATCGGCCCCTGCTCCCATACTGACGGCCATACAAGGGCCCCGCCAGCCATCGTCCCCCGCTCCCATAGTGACGGCCATACATGGACCCCACCAGCATTGGCCCCCGCTCCTATAGTGATGGCCATACAAGGGCCCCACCAGCCATCGGGCCCCTGCTCCCATAGTGACGGCCATACAAGGGCTCCCGCCAGCCATCGGCCCCTGCTCCTATAGTGACGGCCATACAAGGGCCCCACCAGCCATTGGCCCCCGCTCCCATAGTGACGGCCATACAAGGGCTCCCGCCAGCCATCGGCCCCTGCTCTTATAGTGACGGCCATACAAGGGCCCCCGCCCAGCCATCGTCCCCCCGCTCCCATAGTGACGGCCATACAAGGGCCCCCGCCAGCCATCGGCCCCTGCTCCCATAGTGACGGCCATACAAGGGCCCCGCCAGCCATCGTCCCCCGCTCCCATAGTGACGGCCATACAAGGGCCCCGCCAGCCATCGTCCCCCGCTCCCATAGTGACGGCCATACAAGGGCCCCCCGCCAGCCATCGGCCCCCTGCTTCCATAGTGACGGCCATACAAGGGCCCCCACCAGCCATTGGCCCCTGCTCCCATAGTGACGGCCATACAAGGGCCCCGCCAGCCATCGTCCCCCGCTCCCATAGTGACGGCCATACATGGACCCCACCAGCCATTGGCCCCCGCTCCTATAGTGACGGCCAAACAAGGGCCCCCCGCCAGCCATCGGCCCCTGCTCCCATAGTGACGGCCATACAAGGGCCCCGCCAGCCATCGTCCCCCCCGCTCCCATAGTGACGGCCATACATGGACCCCACCAGCCATTGGCCCCCCGCTCCTATAGTGACGGCCATACAAGTGCCCCACCAGCCATCGGCCCCCTGCTCCCATAGTGACGGCCATACAAGGGCTCCCGCCAACCATCGTCCCCCGCTCCCATAGTGACGGCCATACAAGGGCCCCCGCCAGCCATCGTCCCCCACTCCCATAGTGACGGCCATACAAGGGCCCCCGCCAGCCATCGTCCCCCGCTCCCATATTGACGGCCATACAAGGGCCCCCGCCAGCCATCGGCCCCTGCTCCCATAGTGACGGCCATACAAGGGCCCGCCAGCCATCGTCCCCCGCTCCCATAGTGACGGCCCATACAAGGGCCCCCGCCAGCCATCAGCCCCTGCTCCCATAGTGACGGCCATACAAGGGCCCCCACCAGCCATTGGCCCCTGCTCCCCATAGTGACAGCCATACAAGGGCCCCGCCAGCCATCGTCCCCCGCTCCCATAGTGACGGCCATACATGGACCCCCACCAGCCATTGGCCCCCGCTCCTATAGTGACGGCCATACAAGGGCCCCCGCCAGCCATCCGCCCCTACTCCCATAGTGACGGCCATACAAGGGCCCCCGCCAGCCATCGTCCCCCCGCTCCCATAGTGACGGCCATACAAGGGCCCCCGCCAGCCATCGTCCCCCGCTCCCATAGTGACGGCCATACAAGGGCCCCCGCCAGCCATCGGCCCCTGCTCCCATAGTGACGGCCATACAAGGGCCCCCCGCCAGCCATCGTCCCCCGCTCCCATAGTGACGGCCATACAAGGGCCCCCCGCCAGCCATCGGCCCCTGCTCCCATAGTGACGGCCATACAAGGGGCCCCCACCAGCCATTGGCCCCCTGCTCCCATAGTGACGGCCATACAAGGGCCCCGCCAGCCATCGTCCCCCGCTCCCATAGTGACGGCCATACATGGACCCCACCAGCCATTGGCCCCCGCTCCTATAGTGACGGCCATACAAGGGCCCCCGCCAGCCATCCGCCCCTGCTCCCATAGTGACGGCCATACAAGGGCCCCCGCCAGCCATCGTCCCCCGCTCCCATAGTGACGGGCCATACAAGGGCCCCCGCCAGCCATCGGCCCCTGCTCCCATAGTGACGGCCATACAAGGGCCCCCACCAGCCATCGGCCCCTGCTCCCATAGTGACGGCCATACAAGGGCCCCCGCCAGCCATCGGCCCCTCCTCCCATAGTGACGGCCATACAAGGGCCCCCGCCAGCCATCGGCCCCTAACAAGGGCCCCGCCAGCCATCGTCCCCCGCTCCCATAGTGACGGCCATACATGGACCCCACCAGCCATTGGCCCCCGCTCCTATAGTGATGGCCATACAAGGGCCCCACCAGCCATCGGCCCCTGCTCCCATAGTGACGGCCATACAAGGGCTCCCGCCAGCCATCGGCCCCTGCTCCTATAGTGACGGCCATACAAGGGCCCCACCAGCCATTGGCCCCCGCTCCCATAGTGACGGCCATACAAGGGCTCCCGCCAGCCATCGGCCCCTGCTCCTATAGTGACGGCCATACAAGGGCCCCCGCCAGCCATCGTCCCCCGCTCCCATAGTGACGGCCATACAAGGGCCCCCGCCAGCCATCGTCCCCCGCTCCCATAGTGACGGCCATACAAGGGCCCCCGCCAGCCATCGTCCCCCGCTCCCATAGTGACGGCCATACAAGGGCCACCGCCAGCCATCGTCCCCCGCTCCCATAGTGACGGCCATACAAGGGCCCCCGCCAGCCATCGGCCCCTGCTCCCATAGTGACGGCCATACAAGGGCCCCGCCAGCCATCGTCCCCCGCTCCCATAGTGACGGCCATACAAGGGCCCCCGCCAGCCATCGGCCCCTGCTCCCATAGTGACGGCCATACAAGGGCCCCCACCAGCCATTGGCCCCTGCTCCCATAGTGACGGCCATACAAGGGCCCCGCCAGCCATCGTCCCCCGCTCCCATAGTGACGGCCATACATGGACCGCACCAGCCATTGGCCCCCGCTCCTATAGTGACGGCCATACAAGGGCCCCCGCCAGCCATCCGCCCCTGCTCCCATAGTGACGGCCATACAAGGGCCCCCGCCAGCCATCGTCCCCCGCTCCCATAGTGACGGCCATACAAGGGCCCCCGCCAGCCATCGGCCCCTGCTCCCATAGTGACGGCCATACAAGGGCCCCCACCAGCCATCGGCCCCTGCTCCCATAGTGACGGCCATACAAGGGCCCCCGCCAGCCATCGGCCCCTCCTCCCATAGTGACGGCCATACAAGGGCCCCGCCAGCCATCGGCCCCTGCTCCCATACTGACGGCCATACAAGGGCCCCGCCAGCCATCGTCCCCCGCTCCCATAGTGACGGCCATACATGGACCCCACCAGCCATTGGCCCCCGCTCCTATAGTGATGGCCATACAAGGGCCCCACCAGCCATCGGCCCCTGCTCCCATAGTGACGGCCATACAAGGGCTCCCGCCAGCCATCGGCCCCTGCTCCTATAGTGACGGCCATACAAGGGCCCCACCAGCCATTGGCCCCCGCTCCCATAGTGACGGCCATACAAGGGCTCCCGCCAGCCATCGGCCCCTGCTCCTATAGTGACGGCCATACAAGGGCCCCCGCCAGCCATCGTTCCCCGCTCCCATAGTGACGGCCATACAAGGGCCCCCGCCAGCCATCGTCCCCCGCTCCCATAGTGACGGCCATACAAGGGCCCCCGCCAGCCATCGGCCCCTGCTCCCATAGTGACGGCCATACAAGGGCCCCGCCAGCCATCGTCCCCCGCTCCCATAGTGACGGCCATACAAGGGCCCCGCCAGCCATCGGCCCCTGCTCCCATAGTGACGGCCATACAAGGGCCCCCGCCAGCCATCGTCCCCCGCTCCCATAGTGACGGCCATACAAGGGCCCCCGCCAGCCATCGTCCCCCGCTCCCATAGTGACGGCCATACAAGGGCCCCCGCCAGCCATCGGCCCCTGCTCCCATAGTGACGGCCATACAAGGGCCCCGCCAGCCATCGTCCCCCGCTCCCATAGTGACGGCCATACAAGGGCCCCCGCCAGCCATCGGCCGCTGCTCCCATAGTGAGGGCCATACAAGGGCCCTCGCCAGCCATCGTCCCCCGCTCCCATAGTGACGGCCATACAAGGGCCCCCGCCAGCCATCGTCCCCCGCTCCCATAGTGACGGCCATACAAGGGCCCCCCCCAGCCATCGGCCCCTGATCCCATAGTGACGGCCATACAAGGGCCCCGCCAGCCATCGTCCCCCGCTCCCATAGTGACGGCCATACAAGGGCCCCCGCCAGCCATCGGCCCCCGCTCCCATAGTGACGGCCATACAAGGGCCCCCGCCAGCCATCGGCCCCTGCTCCCATAGTGACGGCCATACAAGGGCCCCGCCAGCCATCGTCCCCCGCTCCCATAGTGACGGCCATACAAGGGCCCCCGCCAGCCATTGGCCCCTGCTCCCATAGTGATGGCCATAAAAGGGCCCCCGCCAGCGATCGGCCCCTGCTCCCATAGTGACGGCCATACATGGACCCCACCAGCCATTGGCCCCCGCTCCTATAGTGACGGCCATACAAGGGCCCCCGCCAGCCATCGTCCCCCGCTCTCATAGTGACGGCCATACAAGGGCCCCCGCCAGCCATCGTCCCCCACTCCCATAGTGACGGCCATACAAGGGCCCCGCCAGCCATCGGCCCCTGCTCCCATAGTGACGGCCATACAAGGACCCCCGCCAGCAATCGTCCCCCGCTCCCATAGTGACGGCGAAACAAGGGCCCCCGCCAGCCATCGTCCCCCGCTCCCATAGTGACGGCCATACAAGGGCCCCCGCCAGCCATCGGCCCCTGCTCCCATAGTGACGGCCATACAAGGGCCCCGCCAGCCATCGTCCCCCGCTCCCATAGTGACGGCCATACAAGGGCCCCCGCCAGCCATCGGCCCCTGCTCCCATAGTGACGGCCATACAAGGGCCCCCGCCAGCCATCGGCCCCCGCTCCCATAGTGACGGCCATACAAGGGCCCCCGCCAGCCATCGTCCCCCGCTCCCATAGTGACGGCCATACAAGGGCCCCCGCCAGCCATCGGCCCCTGCTCCCATAGTGACGGCCATACAAGGGCCCCCACCAGCCATTGGCCCCTGCTCCCATAGTGACGGCCATACAAGGGCTCCGCCAGCCATCGTCCCCCGCTGCCATAGTGACGGTCATACATGGACCCCACCAGCCATTGGCCCCCGCTCCTATAGTGACGGCCATACAAGGGCCCCCGCCAGCCATCCGCCCCTGCTCCCATAGTGACGGCCATACAAGGGCCCCCGCCAGCCATCGTCCCCCGCTCCCATAGTGACGGCCATACAAGGGCCCCCGCCAGCCATCGGCCCCTGCTACCATAGTGACGGCCATACATGGACCCCACCAGCCATTGGCCCCCGCTCCTATAGTGACGGCCATACAAGGGCCCCCGCCAGCCATCGGCCCCGCTCCCATAGTGACGGCCATACAAGGGCCCCCGCCAGCCATCGTCCCCCACTCCCATAGTGACGGCCATACAAGGGCCCCGCCAGCCATCGGCCCCTGCTCCCATAGTGACGGCCATACAAGGGCCCCCGCCAGCCATCGTCCCCCGCTCCCATAGTGACGGCCATACAAGGGCCCCCCCCAGCCATCGTCCCCCGCTCCCATAGTGACGGCCATACAAGGGCCCCCGCCAGCCATCGGCCCCTGCTCCCATAGTGACGGCCATACAAGGGCCCCGCCAGCCATCGTCCCCCGCTCCCATAGTGACGGCCATACAAGGGCCCCCGCCAGCCATCGGCCCCTGCTCCCATACTGACGGCCATACAAGGGCCCCCGCCAGCCATCGTCCCCCGCTCCCATAGTGACGGCCATACAAGGGCCCCCGCCAGCCATCGGCCCCTGCTCCCATAGTGACGGCCATACAAGGGCCCCGCCAGCCATCGTCCCCCGCTCCCATAGTGACGGCCATACAAGGGCCCCCGCCAGCCATCGGCCCCTGCTTCCATAGTGACGGCCATACAAGGGCCCCCACCAGCCATTGGCCCCTGCTCCCATAGTGACGGCCATACAAGGGCCCCGCCAGCCATCGTCCCCCGCTCCCATAGTGACGGCCATACATGGACCCCACCAGCCATTGGCCCCCGCTCCTATAGTGACGGCCAAACAAGGGCCCCCGCCAGCCATCGGCCCCTGCTCCCATAGTGACGGCCATACAAGGGCCCCGCCAGCCATCGTCCCCCGCTCCCATAGTGACGGCCATACATGGACCCCACCAGCCATTGGCCCCCGCTCCTATAGTGACGGCCAAACAAGGGCCCCCGCCAGCCATCGGCCCCTGCTCCCATAGTGACGGCCATACAAGGGCCCCGCCATCCATCGTCCCCCGCTCCCATAGTGACGGCCATACATGGACCCCACCAGCCATTGGCCCCCGCTCCTATAGTGACGGCCATACAAGTGCCCCACCAGCCATCGGCCCCTGCTCCCATAGTGACGGCCATACAAGGGCTCCCGCCAGCCATCGTCCCCCGCTCCCATAGTGACGGCCATACAAGGGCCCCCGCCAGCCATCGTCCCCCACTCCCATAGTGACGGCCATACAAGGGCCCCCGCCAGCCATCGTCCCCCGCTCCCATAGTGACGGCCATACAAGGGCCCCCGCCAGCCATCGTCCCCCGCTCCCATAGTGACGGCCATACAAGGGCCCCCGCCAGCCATCGGCCCCTGCTCCCATAGTGACGGCCATACAAGGGCCCCGCCAGCCATCGTCCCCCGCTCCCATAGTGACGGCCATACAAGGGCCCCCGCCAGCCATCAGCCCCTGCTCCCATAGTGACGGCCATACAAGGGCCCCGCCAGCCATCGTCCCCCGCTCCCATAGTGACGGCCATACATGGACCCCACCAGCCATTGGCCCCCGCTCCTATAGTGACGGCCATACAAGGGCCCCCGCCAGCCATCGGCCCCTGCTCCCATAGTGACGGCCATACAAGGGCCCCGCCAGCCATCGTCCCCCGCTCCCATAGTGACGGCCATACAAGGGCCCCCGCCAGCCATCAGCCCCTGCTCCCATAGTGACGGCCATACAAGGGCCCCCACCAGCCATTGGCCCCTGCTCCCATAGTGACAGCCATACAAGGGCCCCGCCAGCCATCGTCCCCCGCTCCCATAGTGACGGCCATACATGGACCCCACCAGCCATTGGCCCCCGCTCCTATAGTGACGGCCATACAAGGGCCCCCGCCAGCCATCCGCCCCTACTCCCATAGTGACGGCCATACAAGGGCCCCCGCCAGCCATCGTCCCCCGCTCCCATAGTGACGGCCATACAAGGGCCCCCGCCAGCCATCGGCCCCTGCTCCCATAGTGACGGCCATACAAGGGCCCCCACCAGCCATTGGCCCCTGCTCCCATAGTGACGGCCATACAAGGGCCCCGCCAGCCATCGTCCCCCGCTCCCATAGTGACGGCCATACATGGACCCCACCAGCCATTGGCCCCCGCTCCTATAGTGACGGCCATACAAGGGCCCCCGCCAGCCATCCGCCCCTGCTCCCATAGTGACGGCCATACAAGGGCCCCCGCCAGCCATCGTCCCCCGCTCCCATAGTGACGGCCATAAAAGGGCCCCCGCCAGCCATCGGCCCCTGCTCCCATAGTGACGGCCATACAAGGGCCCCCACCAGCCATCGGCCCCTGCTCCCATAGTGACGGCCATACAAGGGCCCCCGCCAGCCATCGGCCCCTCCTCCCATAGTGACGGCCATACAAGGGCCCCGCCAGCCATCGGCCCCTGCTCCCATACTGACGGCCATACAAGGGCCCCGCCAGCCATCGTCCCCCGCTCCCATAGTGACGGCCATACATGGACCCCACCAGCCATTGGCCCCCGCTCCTATAGTGATGGCCATACAAGGGCCCCACCAGCCATTGGCCCCTGCTCCCATAGTGACGGCCATACAAGGGCTCCCGCCAGCCATCGGCCCCTGCTCCTATAGTGACGGCCATACAAGGGCCCCACCAGCCATTGGCCCCCGCTCCCATAGTGACGGCCATACAAGGGCTCCCGCCAGCCATCGGCCCCTGCTCCTATAGTGACGGCCATACAAGGGCCCCCGCCAGCCATCGTCCCCCGCTCCCATAGTGACGGCCATACAAGGGCCCCCGCCAGCCATCGTCCCCCGCTCCCATAGTGACGGCCATACAAGGGCCCCCGCCAGCCATCGGCCCCTGCTCCCATAGTGACGGCCATACAAGGGCCCCGCCAGCCATCGTCCCCCGCTCCCATAGTGACGGCCATACAAGGGCCCCGCCAGCCATCGTCCCCCGCTCCCATAGTGACGGCCATACAAGGGCCCCCGCCAGCCATCGGCCCCTGCTTCCATAGTGACGGCCATACAAGGGCCCCCACCAGCCATTGGCCCCTGCTCCCATAGTGACGGCCATACAAGGGCCCCGCCAGCCATCGTCCCCCGCTCCCATAGTGACGGCCATACATGGACCCCACCAGCCATTGGCCCCCGCTCCTATAGTGACGGCCAAACAAGGGCCCCCGCCAGCCATCGGCCCCTGCTCCCATAGTGACGGCCATACAAGGGCCCCGCCAGCCATCGTCCCCCGCTCCCATAGTGACGGCCATACATGGACCCCATCAGCCATTGGCCCCCGCTCCCATAGTGACGGCCATACAAGGGCCCCCGCCAGCCATCGTCCCCCACTCCCATAGTGACGGCCATACAAGGGCCCCCGCCAGCCATCGTCCCCCGCTCCCATAGTGACGGCCATACAAGGGCCCCCGCCAGCCATCGTCCCCCGCTCCCATAGTGACGGCCATACAAGGGCCCCCGCCAGCCATCGGCCCCTGCTCCCATAGTGACGGCCATACAAGGGCCCCGCCAGCCATCGTCCCCCGCTCCCATAGTGACGGCCATACAAGGGCCCCCGCCAGCCATCAGCCCCTGCTCCCATAGTGACGGCCATACAAGGGCCCCGCCAGCCATCGTCCCCCGCTCCCATAGTGACGGCCATACATGGACCCCACCAGCCATTGGCCCCCGCTCCTATAGTGACGGCCATACAAGGGCCCCCGCCAGCCATCGGCCCCTGCTCCCATAGTGACGGCCATACAAGGGCCCCGCCAGCCATCGTCCCCCGCTCCCATAGTGACGGCCATACAAGGGCCCCCGCCAGCCATCAGCCCCTGCTCCCATAGTGACGGCCATACAAGGGCCCCCACCAGCCATTGGCCCCTGCTCCCATAGTGACAGCCATACAAGGGCCCCGCCAGCCATCGTCCCCCGCTCCCATAGTGACGGCCATACATGGACCCCACCAGCCATTGGCCCCCGCTCCTATAGTGACGGCCATACAAGGGCCCCCGCCAGCCATCCGCCCCTACTCCCATAGTGACGAACAATACAAGGGCCCCCGCCAGCCATCGTCCCCCGCTCCCATAGTGACGGCCATACAAGGGCCCCCGCCAGCCATCGTCCCCCGCTCCCATAGTGACGGCCATACAAGGGCCCCCGCCAGCCATTGGCCCCTGCTCCCATAGTGACGGCCATACAAGGGCCCCGCCAGCCATCGTCCCCCGCTCCCATAGTGACGGCCATACATGGACCCCACCAGCCATTGGCCCCCGCTCCTATAGTGACGGCCATACAAGGGCCCCCGCCAGCCATCCGCCCCTGCTCCCATAGTGACGGCCATACAAGGGCCCCCGCCAGCCATCGTCCCCCGCTCCCATAGTGACGGCCATACAAGGGCCCCCGCCAGCCATCGGCCCCTGCTCCCATAGTGACGGCCATACAAGGGCCCCCACCAGCCATCGTCCCCTGCTCCCATAGTGACGGCCATACAAGGGCCCCCCGCCAGCCATCGGCCCCTCCTCCCATAGTGACGGCCATACAAGGGCCCCGCCAGCCATCGGCCCCTGCTCCCATACTGACGGCCATACAAGGGCCCCGCCAGCCATCGTCCCCCGCTCCCATAGTGACGGCCATACATGGACCCCACCAGCCATTGGCCCCCGCTCCTATAGTGATGGCCCATACAAGGGCCCCACCAGCCATCGGCCCCTGCTCCCATAGTGACGGCCATACAAGGGATCCCGCCAGCCATCGGCCCCTGCTCCTATAGTGACGGCCATACAAGGGCCCCCACCAGCCATTGGCCCCCGCTCCCATAGTGACGGCCATACAAGGGCTCCCGCCAGCCATCGGCCCCTGCTCCTATAGTGACGGCCATACAAGGGCCCCCGCCAGCCATCGTCCCCCGCTCCCATAGTGACGGCCATACAAGGGCCCCCGCCAGCCATCGTCCCCCGCTCCCATAGTGACGGCCATACAAGGGCCCCCGCCAGATATCGGCCCCTGCTCCCATAGTGACGGCCATACAAGGGCCCCGCCAGCCATCGTCCCCCGCTCCCATAGTGACGGCCATACAAGGGCCCCGCCAGCCATCGGCCCCTGCTCCATAGTGACGGCCATACAAGGGCCCCCGCCAGCCATCGTCCCCCGCTCCCATAGTGACGGCCATACAAGGGCCCCCGCCAGCCATCGTCCCCCGCTCCCATAGTGACGGCCATACAAGGGCCCCCGCCAGCCATCGGCCCCTGCTCCCATAGTGACGGCCATACAAGGGCCCCGCCAGCCATCGTCCCCCGCTCCCATAGTGACGGCCATACAAGGGCCCCCCGCCAGCCATCGGCCGCTGCTCCCATAGTGAGGGCCATACAAGGGCCCTCGCCAGCCATCGTCCCCCGCTCCCATAGTGACGGCCATACAAGGGCCCCCGCCAGCCATCGTCCCCCGCTCCCATAGTGACGGCCATACAAGGGCCCCCCCCAGCCATCGGCCCCTGATCCCATAGTGACGGCCATACAAGGGCCCCGCCAGCCATCGTCCCCCGCTCCCATAGTGACGGCCATACAAGGGCCCCCGCCAGCCATCGGCCCCCGCTCCCATAGTGACGGCCATACAAGGGCCCCCGCCAGCCATCGGCCCCTGCTCCCATAGTGACGGCCATACAAGGGCCCCGCCAGAAATCGTCCCCCGCTCCCATAGTGACGGCCATACAAGGGCCCCCGCCAGCCATTGGCCCCTGCTCCCATAGTGATGGCCATAAAAGGGCCCCCGCCAGCCATCGGCCCCTGCTCCCATAGTGACGGCCATACATGGACCCCACCAGCCATTGGCCCCCGCTCCTATAGTGACGGCCATACAAGGGCCCCCGCCAGCCATCGTCCCCCGCTCTCATAGTGACGGCCATACAAGGGCCCCCGCCAGCCATCGTCCCCCACTCCCATAGTGACGGCCATACAAGGGCCCCGCCAGCCATCGGCCCCTGCTCCCATAGTGACGGCCATACAAGGGCCCCCGCCAGCAATCGTCCCCCGCTCCCATAGTGACGGCGAAACAAGGGCCCCCGCCAGCCATCGTCCCCTGCTCCCATAGTGACGGCCATACAAGGGCCCCCGCCAGCCATCGGCCCCTGCTCCCATAGTGACGGCCATACAAGGGCCCCGCCAGCCATCGTCCCCCGCTCCCATAGTGACGGCCATACAAGGGCCCCCGCCAGCCATCGGCCCCTGCTCCCATAGTGACGGCCATACAAGGGCCCCCGCCAGCCATCGGCCCCCGCTCCCATAGTGACGGCCATACAAGGGCCCCCGCCAGCCATCGTCCCCCGCTCCCATAGTGACGGCCATACAAGGGCCCCCGCCAGCCATCGGCCCCTGCTCCCATAGTGACGGCCATACAAGGGCCCCCACCAGCCATTGGCCCCTGCTCCCATAGTGACGGCCATACAAGGGCTCCGCCAGCCATCGTCCCCCGCTCCCATAGTGACGGTCATACATGGACCCCACCAGCCATTGGCCCCCGCTCCTATAGTGACGGCCATACAAGGGCCCCCGCCAGCCATCCGCCCCTGCTCCCATAGTGACGGCCATACAAGGGCCCCCGCCAGCCATCGTCCCCCGCTCCCATAGTGACGGCCATACAAGGGCCCCCGCCAGCCATCGGCCCCTGCTACCATAGTGACGGCCATACATGGACCCCACCAGCCATTGGCCCCCGCTCCTATAGTGACGGCCATACAAGGGCCCCCGCCAGCCATCGGCCCCGCTCCCATAGTGACGGCCATACAAGGGCCCCCGCCAGCCATCGTCCCCCACTCCCATAGTGACGGCCATACAAGGGCCCCGCCAGCCATCGGCCCCTGCTCCCATAGTGACGGCCATACAAGGGCCCCCGCCAGCCATCGTCCCCCGCTCCCATAGTGACGGCCATACAAGGGCCCCCCCCAGCCATCGTCCCCCGCTCCCATAGTGACGGCCATACAAGGGCCCCCGCCAGCCATCGGCCCCTGCTCCCATAGTGACGGCCATACAAGGGCCCCGCCAGCCATCGTCCCCCGCTCCCATAGTGACGGCCATACAAGGGCCCCCGCCAGCCATCGGCCCCTGCTCCCATACTGACGGCCATACAAGGGCCCCCGCCAGCCATCGTCCCCCGCTCCCATAGTGACGGCCATACAAGGGCCCCCGCCAGCCATCGGCCCCTGCTCCCATAGTGACGGCCATACAAGGGCCCCGCCAGCCATCGTCCCCCGCTCCCATAGTGACGGCCATACAAGGGCCCCCGCCAGCCATCGGCCCCTGCTTCCATAGTGACGGCCATACAAGGGCCCCCACCAGCCATTGGCCCCTGCTCCCATAGTGACGGCCATACAAGGGCCCCGCCAGCCATCGTCCCCCGCTCCCATAGTGACGGCCATACATGGACCCCACCAGCCATTGGCCCCCGCTCCTATAGTGACGGCCAAACAAGGGCCCCCGCCAGCCATCGGCCCCTGCTCCCATAGTGACGGCCATACAAGGGCCCCGCCAGCCATCGTCCCCCGCTCCCATAGTGACGGCCATACATGGACCCCACCAGCCATTGGCCCCCGCTCCTATAGTGACGGCCATACAAGTGCCCCACCAGCCATCGGCCCCTGCTCACATAGTGACGGCCATACAAGGGCTCCCGCCAGCCATCGTCCCCCGCTCCCATAGTGACGGCCATACAAGGGCCCCCGCCAGCCATCGTCCCCCACTCCCATAGTGACGGCCATACAAGGGCCCCCGCCAGCCATCGTCCCCCGCTCCCATAGTGACGGCCATACAAGGGCCCCCGCCAGCCATCGTCCCCCGCTCCCATAGTGACGGCCATACAAGGGCCCCCGCCAGCCATCGGCCCCTGCTCCCATAGTGACGGCCATACAAGGGCCCCGCCAGCCATCGTCCCCCGCTCCCATAGTGACGGCCATACAAGGGCCCCCGCCAGCCATCAGCCCCTGCTCCCATAGTGACGGCCATACAAGGGCCCCCACCAGCCATTGGCCCCTGCTCCCATAGTGACGGCCATACAAGGGCCCCGCCAGCCATCGTCCCCCGCTCCCATAGTGACGGCCATACATGGACCCCACCAGCCATTGGCCCCCGCTCCTATAGTGACGGCCATACAAGGGCCCCCGCCAGCCATCCGCCCCTGCTCCCATAGTGACGGCCATACAAGGGCCCCCGCCAGCCATCGTCCCCCGCTCCCATAGTGACGGCCATACAAGGGCCCCCGCCAGCCATCGGCCCCTGCTCCCATAGTGACGGCCATACAAGGGCCCCCACCAGCCATCGGCCCCTGCTCCCATAGTGACGGCCATACAAGGGCCCCCGCCAGCCATCGGCCCCTGCTCCCATAGTTACGGCCATACAAGGGCCCCGCCAGCCATCGGCCCCTGCTCCCATAGTGACGGCCATACAAGGGCCCCGCCAGCCATCGTCCCCCGCTCCCATAGTGACGGCCATACATGGACCCCACCAGCCATTGGCCCCCGCTCCTATAGTGACGGCCATACAAGGGCCCCACCAGCCATCGGCCCCTGCTCCCATAGTGACGGCCATACAAGGGCTCCCGCCAGCCATCGGCCCCTGCTCCTATAGTGACGGCCATACAAGGGCCCCACCAGCCATTGGCCCCCGCTCCCATAGTGACGGCCATACAAGGGCTCCCGCCAGCCATCGGCCCCTGCTCCCATAGTGACGGCCATACAAGGGCCCCCGCCAGCCATCGTCCCCCGCTCCCATAGTGACGGCCATACAAAGGCCCCCGCCAGCCATCGTCCCCCGCTCCCATAGTGACGGCCATACAAGGGCCCCCGCCAGCCATCGGCCCCTGCTCCCATAGTGACGGCCATACAAGGGCCCCGCCAGCCATCGTCCCCCGCTCCCATAGTGACGGCCATACAAGGGCCCCCGCCAGCCATCGTCCCCCACTCCCATAGTGACGGCCATACAAGGGCCCCGCCAGCCATCGGCCCCTGCTCCCATAGTGACGGCCATACAAGGGCCCCCGCCAGCCATCGTCCCCCGCTCCCATAGTGACGGCCATACAAGGGCCCCCGCCAGCCATCGTCCCCCGCTCCCATAGTGACGGCCATACAAGGGCCCCCGCCAGCCATCGGCCCCTGCTCCCATAGTGACGGCCATACAAGGGCCCCGCCAGCCATCGTCCCCCGCTCCCATAGTGACGGCCATACAAGGGCCCCCGCCAGCCATCGTCCCCCACTCCCATAGTGACGGCCATACAAGGGCCCCGCCAGCCATCGGCCCCTGCTCCCATAGTGACGGCCATACAAGGGCCCCCGCCAGCCATCGGTTCCCGCTCCCATAGTGACGGCCATACAAGGGCCCCCGCCAGCCATCGTCCCCCGCTCCCATAGTGACGGCCATACAAGGGCCCCCGCCAGCCATCGGCCCCTGCTCCCATAGTGACGGCCATACAAGGGCCCCGCCAGCCATCGTCCCCCGCTCCCATAGTGACGGGCATACAAGGGCCCCCGCCAGCCATCGGCCCCTGCTCCCATAGTGACGGCCATACAAGGGCCCCCGCCAGCCATCGTCCCCCGCTCCCATAGTGACGGCCATACAAGGGCCCCCGCCAGCCATCGGCCCCTGCTCCCATAGTGACGGCCATACAAGGGCCCCGCCAGCCATCGTCCCCCGCTCCCATAGTGACGGCCATACAAGGGCCCCCGCCAGCCATCGGCCCCCGCTCCCATAGTGACGGCCATACAAGGGCCCCCGCCAGCCATCGGCCCCTGCTCCCATAGTGACGGCCATACAAGGGCCCCGCCAGCCATCGTCCCCCGCTCCCATAGTGACGGCCATACAAGGGCCCCCGCCAGCCATTGGCCCCTGCTCCCATAATGACGGCCATAAAAGGGCCCCCGCCAGCCATCGGCCCCTGCTCCCATAGTGACGGCCATACATGGACCCCACCAGCCATTGGCCCGCGCTCCTATAGTGACGGCCGTACAAGGGCCCCCGCCAGCCATCGTCCCCCGCTCCCATAGTGACGGCCATACAAGGGCCCCCGCCAGCCATCGTCCCCCACTCCCATAGTGACGGCCATACAAGGGCCCCGCCAGCCATCGGCCCCTGCTCCCATAGTGACGGCCATACAAGGGCCCCCGCCAGCCATCGACCCCCGCTCCCATAGTGACGGCCATACAAGGGCCCCCGTCAGCCATCGTCCCCCGCTCCCATAGTGACGGCCATACAAGGGCCCCCGCCAGCCATCGGCCCCTGCTCCTATAGTGACGGCCATACAAGGGCCCCGCCAGCCATCGTCCCCCGCTCCCATAGTGACGGCCATACAAGGGCCCCCGCCAGCCATCGGCCCCTGCTCCCATAGTGACGGCCATACAAGGGCCCCCGCCAGCCATCGGCCCCTGCTCCCATAGTGACGGCCATACAAGGGCCCCGCCAGCCATCGTCCCCCGCTCCCATAGTGACGGCCATACAAGGGCCCCCGCCAGCCATCGGCCCCTGCTCCCATAGTGACGGCCATACAAGGGCCCCCACCAGCCATTGGCCCCTGCTCCCATAGTGACGGCCATACAAGGGCCCCGCCAGCCATCGTCCCCCACTCCCATAGTGACGGCCATACATGGACCCCACCAGCCATTGGCCCCCGCTCCTATAGTGACGGCCATACAAGGGCCCCCGCCAGCCATCCGCCCCTGCTCCCATAGTGACGGCCATACAAGGGCCCCCGCCAGCCATCGTCCCCCGCTCCCATAGTGACGGCCATACAAGGGCCCCCGCCAGCCATCGGCCCCTGCTACCATAGTGACGGCCATACATGGACCCCACCAGCCATTGGCCCCCGCTCCTATAGTGACGGCCATACAAGGGCCCCCGCCAGCCATCGGCCCCGCTCCCATAGTGACGGCCATACAAGGGCCCCCGCCAGCCATCGTCCCCCACTCCCATAGTGACGGCCATACAAGGGCCCCGCCAGCCATCGGCCCCTGCTCCCATAGTGACGGCCATACAAGGGCCCCCGCCAGCCATCGTCCCCCGCTCCCATAGTGACGGCCATACAAGGGCCCCCCCCAGCCATCGTCCCCCGCTCCCATAGTGACGGCCATACAAGGGCCCCCGCCAGCCATCGGCCCCTGCTCCCATAGTGACGGCCATACAAGGGCCCCGCCAGCCATCGTCCCCCGCTCCCATAGTGACGGCCATACAAGGGCCCCCGCCAGCCATCGGCCCCTGCTCCCATACTGACGGCCATACAAGGGCCCCCGCCAGCCATCGTCCCCCGCTCCCATAGTGACGGCCATACAAGGGCCCCCGCCAGCCATCGGCCCCTGCTCCCATAGTGACGGCCATACAAGGGCCCCGCCAGCCATCGTCCCCCGCTCCCATAGTGACGGCCATACAAGGGCCCCCGCCAGCCATCGGCCCCTGCTTCCATAGTGACGGCCATACAAGGGCCCCCACCAGCCATTGGCCCCTGCTCCCATAGTGACGGCCATACAAGGGCCCCGCCAGCCATCGTCCCCCGCTCCCATAGTGACGGCCATACATGGACCCCACCAGCCATTGGCCCCCGCTCCTATAGTGACGGCCAAACAAGGGCCCCCGCCAGCCATCGGCCCCTGCTCCCATAGTGACGGCCATACAAGGGCCCCGCCAGCCATCGTCCCCCGCTCCCATAGTGACGGCCATACATGGACCCCACCAGCCATTGGCCCCCGCTCCTATAGTGACGGCCATACAAGTGCCCCACCAGCCATCGGCCCCTGCTCCCATAGTGACGGCCATACAAGGGCTCCCGCCAGCCATCGTCCCCCGCTCCCATAGTGACGGCCATACAAGGGCCCCCGCCAGCCATCGTCCCCCACTCCCATAGTGACGGCCATACAAGGGCCCCCGCCAGCCATCGTCCCCCGCTCCCATAGTGACGGCCATACAAGGGCCCCCGCCAGCCATCGTCCCCCGCTCCCATAGTGACGGCCATACAAGGGCCCCCGCCAGCCATCGGCCCCTGCTCCCATAGTGACGGCCATACAAGGGCCCCGCCAGCCATCGTCCCCCGCTCCCATAGTGACGGCCATACAAGGGCCCCCGCCAGCCATCAGCCCCTGCTCCCATAGTGACGGCCATACAAGGGCCCCCACCAGCCATTGGCCCCTGCTCCCATAGTGACGGCCATACAAGGGCCCCGCCAGCCATCGTCCCCCGCTCCCATAGTGACGGCCATACATGGACCCCACCAGCCATTGGCCCCCGCTCCTATAGTGACGGCCATACAAGGGCCCCCGCCAGCCATCCGCCCCTGCTCCCATAGTGACGGCCATACAAGGGCCCCCGCCAGCCATCGTCCCCCGCTCCCATAGTGACGGCCATACAAGGGCCCCCGCCAGCCATCGGCCCCTGCTCCCATAGTGACGGCCATACAAGGGCCCCCACCAGCCATCGGCCCCTGCTCCCATAGTGACGGCCATACAAGGGCCCCCGCCAGCCATCGGCCCCTGCTCCCATAGTTACGGCCATACAAGGGCCCCGCCAGCCATCGGCCCCTGCTCCCATAGTGACGGCCATACAAGGGCCCCGCGAGCCATCGTCCCCCGCTCCCATAGTGACGGCCATACATGGACCCCACCAGCCATTGGCCCCCGCTCCTATAGTGACGGCCATACAAGGGCCCCACCAGCCATCGGCCCCTGCTCCCATAGTGACGGCCATACAAGGGCTCCCGCCAGCCATCGGCCCCTGCTCCTATAGTGACGGCCATACAAGGGCCCCACCAGCCATTGGCCCCCGCTCCCATAGTGACGGCCATACAAGGGCTCCCGCCAGCCATCGGCCCCTGCTCCTATAGTGACGGCCATACAAGGGCCCCCGCCAGCCATCGTCCCCCGCTCCCATAGTGACGGCCATACAAAGGCCCCCGCCAGCCATCGTCCCCCGCTCCCATAGTGACGGCCATACAAGGGCCCCCGCCAGCCATCGGCCCCTGCTCCCATAGTGACGGCCATACAAGGGCCCCGCCAGCCATCGTCCCCCGCTCCCATAGTGACGGCCATACAAGGGCCCCCGCCAGCCATCGTCCCCCACTCCCATAGTGACGGCCATACAAGGGCCCCGCCAGCCATCGGCCCCTGCTCCCATAGTGACGGCCATACAAGGGCCCCCGCCAGCCATCGTCCCCCGCTCCCATAGTGACGGCCATACAAGGGCCCCCGCCAGCCATCGTCCCCCGCTCCCATAGTGACGGCCATACAAGGGCCCCCGCCAGCCATCGGCCCCTGCTCCCATAGTGACGGCCATACAAGGGCCCCGCCAGCCATCGTCCCCCGCTCCCATAGTGACGGCCATACAAGGGCCCCCGCCAGCCATCGTCCCCCACTCCCATAGTGACGGCCATACAAGGGCCCCGCCAGCCATCGGCCCCTGCTCCCATAGTGACGGCCATACAAGGGCCCCCGCCAGCCATCGGTTCCCGCTCCCATAGTGACGGCCATACAAGGGCCCCCGCCAGCCATCGTCCCCCGCTCCCATAGTGACGGCCATACAAGGGCCCCCGCCAGCCATCGGCCCCTGCTCCCATAGTGACGGCCATACAAGGGCCCCGCCAGCCATCGTCCCCCGCTCCCATAGTGACGGGCATACAAGGGCCCCCGCCAGCCATCGGCCCCTGCTCCCATAGTGACGGCCATACAAGGGCCCCCGCCAGCCATCGTCCCCCGCTCCCATAGTGACGGCCATACAAGGGCCCCCGCCAGCCATCGGCCCCTGCTCCCATAGTGACGGCCATACAAGGGCCCCGCCAGCCATCGTCCCCCGCTCCCATAGTGACGGCCATACAAGGGCCCCCGCCAGCCATCGGCCCCCGCTCCCATAGTGACGGCCATACAAGGGCCCCCGCCAGCCATCGGCCCCTGCTCCCATAGTGACGGCCATACAAGGGCCCCGCCAGCCATCGTCCCCCGCTCCCATAGTGACGGCCATACAAGGGCCCCCGCCAGCCATTGGCCCCTGCTCCCATAGTGACGGCCATAAAAGGGCCCCCGCCAGCCATCGGCCCCTGCTCCCATAGTGACGGCCATACATGGACCCCACCAGCCATTGGCCCGCGCTCCTATAGTGACGGCCGTACAAGGGCCCCCGCCAGCCATCGTCCCCCGCTCCCATAGTGACGGCCATACAAGGGCCCCCGCCAGCCATCGTCCCCCACTCCCATAGTGACGGCCATACAAGGGCCCCGCCAGCCATCGGCCCCTGCTCCCATAGTGACGGCCATACAAGGGCCCCCGCCAGCCATCGACCCCCGCTCCCATAGTGACGGCCATACAAGGGCCCCCGCCAGCCATCGTCCCCCGCTCCCATAGTGACGGCCATACAAGGGCCCCCGCCAGCCATCGGCCCCTGCTCCTATAGTGACGGCCATACAAGGGCCCCGCCAGCCATCGTCCTCCGCTCCCATAGTGACGGCCATACAAGGGCCCCCGCCAGCCATCGGCCCCTGCTCCCATAGTGACGGCCATACAAGGGCCCCCGCCAGCCATCGGCCCCTGCTCCCATAGTGACGGCCATACAAGGGCCCCGCCAGCCATCGTCCCCCGCTCCCATAGTGACGGCCATACAAGGGCCCCCGCCAGCCATCGGCCCCTGCTCCCATAGTGACGGCCATACAAGGGCCCCCACCAGCCATTGGCCCCTGCTCCCATAGTGACGGCCATACAAGGGCCCCGCCAGCCATCGTCCCCCACTCCCATAGTGACGGCCATACATGGACCCCACCAGCCATTGGCCCCTGCTCCCATAGTGACGGCCATACAAGGGCTCCCGCCAGCCATCGTCCCCCGCTCCCATAGTGACGGCCATACAAGGGCCCCCGCCAGCCATCGTCCCCCACTCCCATAGTGACGGCCATACAAGGGCCCCCGCCAGCCATCGTCCCCCGCTCCCATAGTGACGGCCATACAAGGGCCCCCGCCAGCCATCGTCCCCCGCTCCCATAGTGACGGCCATACAAGGGCCCCGCCAGCCATCGTCCCCCGCTCCCATAGTGACGGCCATACAAGGGCCCCCGCCAGCCATCAGCCCCTGCTCCCATAGTGACGGCCATACAAGGGCCCCCACCAGCCATTGGCCCCTGCTCCCATAGTGACGGCCATACAAGGGCCCCGCCAGCCATCGTCCCCCGCTCCCATAGTGACGGCCATACATGGACCCCACCAGCCATTGGCCCCCGCTCCTATAGTGACGGCCATACAAGGGCCCCCGCCAGCCATCCGCCCCTGCTCCCATAGTGACGGCCATACAAGGGCCCCCGCCAGCCATCGTCCCCCGCTCCCATAGTGACGGCCATACAAGGGCCCCCGCCAGCCATCGGCCCCTGCTCCCATAGTGACGGCCATACAAGGGCCCCCACCAGCCATCGGCCCCTGCTCCCATAGTGACGGCCATACAAGGGCCCCCGCCAGCCATCGGCCCCTGCTCCCATAGTTACGGCCATACAAGGGCCCCGCCAGCCATCGGCCCCTGCTCCCATAGTGACGGCCATACAAGGGCCCCGCCAGCCATCGTCCCCCGCTCCCATAGTGACGGCCATACATGGACCCCACCAGCCATTGGCCCCCGCTCCTATAGTGACGGCCATACAAGGGCCCCACCAGCCATCGGCCCCTGCTCCCATAGTGACGGCCATACAAGGGCTCCCGCCAGCCATCGGCCCCTGCTCCTATAGTGACGGCCATACAAGGGCCCCACCAGCCATTGGCCCCCGCTCCCATAGTGACGGCCATACAAGGGCTCCCGCCAGCCATCGGCCCCTGCTCCCATAGTGACGGCCATACAAGGGCCCCCGCCAGCCATCGTCCCCCGCTCCCATAGTGACGGCCATACAAAGGCCCCCGCCAGCCATCGTCCCCCGCTCCCATAGTGACGGCCATACAAGGGCCCCCGCCAGCCATCGGCCCCTGCTCCCATAGTGACGGCCATACAAGGGCCCCGCCAGCCATCGTCCCCCGCTCCCATAGTGACGGCCATACAAGGGCCCCCGCCAGCCATCGTCCCCCACTCCCATAGTGACGGCCATACAAGGGCCCCGCCAGCCATCGGCCCCTGCTCCCATAGTGACGGCCATACAAGGGCCCCCGCCAGCCATCGTCCCCCGCTCCCATAGTGACGGCCATACAAGGGCCCCCGCCAGCCATCGTCCCCCGCTCCCATAGTGACGGCCATACAAGGGCCCCCGCCAGCCATCGGCCCCTGCTCCCATAGTGACGGCCATACAAGGGCCCCGCCAGCCATCGTCCCCCGCTCCCATAGTGACGGCCATACAAGGGCCCCCGCCAGCCATCGTCCCCCACTCCCATAGTGACGGCCATACAAGGGCCCCGCCAGCCATCGGCCCCTGCTCCCATAGTGACGGCCATACAAGGGCCCCCGCCAGCCATCGGTTCCCGCTCCCATAGTGACGGCCATACAAGGGCCCCCGCCAGCCATCGTCCCCCGCTCCCATAGTGACGGCCATACAAGGGCCCCCGCCAGCCATCGGCCCCTGCTCCCATAGTGACGGCCATACAAGGGCCCCGCCAGCCATCGTCCCCCGCTCCCATAGTGACGGGCATACAAGGGCCCCCGCCAGCCATCGGCCCCTGCTCCCATAGTGACGGCCATACAAGGGCCCCCGCCAGCCATCGTCCCCCGCTCCCATAGTGACGGCCATACAAGGGCCCCCGCCAGCCATCGGCCCCTGCTCCCATAGTGACGGCCATACAAGGGCCCCGCCAGCCATCGTCCCCCGCTCCCATAGTGACGGCCATACAAGGGCCCCCGCCAGCCATCGGCCCCCGCTCCCATAGTGACGGCCATACAAGGGCCCCCGCCAGCCATCGGCCCCTGCTCCCATAGTGACGGCCATACAAGGGCCCCGCCAGCCATCGTCCCCCGCTCCCATAGTGACGGCCATACAAGGGCCCCCGCCAGCCATTGGCCCCTGCTCCCATAGTGACGGCCATAAAAGGGCCCCCGCCAGCCATCGGCCCCTGCTCCCATAGTGACGGCCATACATGGACCCCACCAGCCATTGGCCCGCGCTCCTATAGTGACGGCCGTACAAGGGCCCCCGCCAGCCATCGTCCCCCGCTCCCATAGTGACGGCCATACAAGGGCCCCCGCCAGCCATCGTCCCCCACTCCCATAGTGACGGCCATACAAGGGCCCCGCCAGCCATCGGCCCCTGCTCCCATAGTGACGGCCATACAAGGGCCCCCGCCAGCCATCGACCCCCGCTCCCATAGTGACGGCCATGCAAGGGCCCCCGCCAGCCATCGTCCCCCGCTCCCATAGTGACGGCCATACAAGGGCCCCCGCCAGCCATCGGCCCCTGCTCCTATAGTGACGGCCATACAAGGGCCCCGCCAGCCATCGTCCTCCGCTCCCATAGTGACGGCCATACAAGGGCCCCCGCCAGCCATCGGCCCCTGCTCCCATAGTGACGGCCATACAAGGGCCCCCGCCAGCCATCGGCCCCTGCTCCCATAGTGACGGCCATACAAGGGCCCCGCCAGCCATCGTCCCCCGCTCCCATAGTGACGGCCATACAAGGGCCCCCGCCAGCCATCGGCCCCTGCTCCCATAGTGACGGCCATACAAGGGCCCCCACCAGCCATTGGCCCCTGCTCCCATAGTGACGGCCATACAAGGGCCCCGCCAGCCATCGTCCCCCACTCCCATAGTGACGGCCATACATGGACCCCACCAGCCATTGGCCCCCGCTCCTATAGTGACGGCCATACAAGGGCCCCGCCAGCCATCGGCCCCTGCTCCCATAGTGACGGCCATACAAGGGCCCCCGCCAGCCATCGTCCCCCGCTCCCATAGTGACGGCCATACAAGGGCCCCCGCCAGCCATCGTCCCCCGCTCCCATAGTGACGCCATACAAGGGCCCCCGCCAGCCATCGGCCCCTGCTCCATAGTGACGGCCATACAAGGGCCCCGCCAGCCATCGTCCCCCACTCCCATAGTGACGGCCATACAAGGGCCCCCGCCAGCCATCGTCCCCCACTCCCATAGTGACGGCCATACAAGGGCCCCCGCCAGCCATCGGCCCCTGCTCCCATAGTGACGGCCATACAAGGGCCCCCGCCAGCCATCGGTTCCCGCTCCCATAGTGACGGCCATACAAGGGCCCCCGCCAGCCATCGTCCCCCGCTCCCATAGTGACGGCCATACAAGGGCCCCCGCCAGCCATCGGCCCCTGCTCCCATAGTGACGGCCATACAAGGGCCCCGCCAGCCATCGTCCCCCGCTCCCATAGTGACGGCCATACAAGGGCCCCCGCCAGCCATCGGCCCCTGCTCCCATAGTGACGGCCATACAAGGGCCCCCGCCAGCCATCGTCCCCCGCTCCATAGTGACGGCCATACAAGGGCCCCCGCCAGCCATCGGCCCCTGCTCCCACAGTGACGGCCATACAAGGGCCCCGCCAGCCATCGTCCCCCGCTCCCATAGTGACGGCCGTACAAGGGCCCCCGCCAGCCATCGGCCCCCGCTCCCATAGTGACGGCCATACAAGGGCCCCCGCCAGCCATCGGCCCCTGCTCCCATAGTGACGGCCATACAAGGGCCCCGCCAGCCATCGTCCCCCGCTCCCATAGTGACGGCCCTTCAAGGGCCCGTCACTATGGAGCGGGGGACGATGGCTGGCGGGGCCCTTGTATGGCCGTCACTATGGAGCAGGGGCCGATGGCTGGCGGGGGCCCTTGTATGGCCGTCACTATGGGAGCGGGGGCCGATGGCTGGCGGGGGCCCTTGTACGGCCGTCACTATGGGAGCGGGGGACGATGGCTGGCGGGGCCCTTGTATGGCCGTCACTGTGGGAGCAGGGGCCGATGGCTGGCGGGGGCCCTTGTATGGCCGTCACTATGGGAGCGGGGGACGATGGCTGGCGGGGGCCCTTGTATGGCCGTCACTATGGGAGCAGGGGCCGATGGCTGGCGGGGGCCCTTGTATGGCCGTCACTATGGGAGCGGGGGACGATGGCTGGCGGGGCCCTTGTATGGCCGTCACTATGGGAGCAGGGGCCGATGGCTGGCGGGGGCCTTGTATGGCCGTCACTATGGAGCGGGGGACGATGGCTGGCGGGGGCCCTTGTATGGCCGTCACTATGGGAGCGGGAACCGATGGCTGGCGGGGGCCCTTGTATGGCCGTCACTATGGGAGCAGGGGCCGATGGCTGGCGGGGCCCTTGTATGGCCGTCACTATGGGAGTGGGGGACGATGGCTGGCGGGGGCCCTTGTATGGCCGTCACTATGGGAGTGGGGACGATGGCTGGCGGGGGCCCTTGTATGGCCGTCACTATGGGAGCAGGGGCCGATGGCTGGCGGGGGCCCTTGTATGGCCGTCACTATGGGAGCGGGGGACGATGGCTGGCGGGGGCCCTTGTATGGCCGTCACTATGGGGAGCGGGGGACGATGGCTGGCGGGGGCCCTTGTATGGCCGTCACTATGGGAGCAGGGGCCGATGGCTGGCGGGGCCCTTGTATGGCCGTCACTATAGGAGCGGGGGCCAATGGCTGGTGGGGTCCATGTATGGCCGTCACTATGGGAGTGGGGGACGATGGCTGGCGGGGCCCTTGTATGGCCGTCACTATGGGAGCAGGGGCCAATGGCTGGTGGGGGCCCTTGTATGGCCGTCACTATGGGAGCAGGGGCCGATGGCTGGCGGGGGCCCTTGTATGGCCGTCACTATGGGAGCGGGGGACGATGGCTGGCGGGGCCCTTGTATGGCCGTCACTATGGGAGCAGGGGCCGATGGCTGGCGGGGGCCCTTGTATGGCCGTCACTATGGGAGCAGGGGCCGATGGCTGGCGGGGGCCCTTGTATGGCCGTCACTATGGGAGCGGAGGACGATGGCTGGCGGGGCCCTTGTATGGCCGTCACTATAGGAGCAGGGGCCGATGGCTGGCGGGGGCCCTTGTATGGCCGTCACTATGGGAGCGGGGGACGATGGCTGGCGGGGGCCCTTGCATGGCCGTCACTATGGGAGCGGGGGTCGATGGCTGGCGGGGGCCCTTGTATGGCCGTCACTATGGGAGCAGGGGCCGATGGCTGGCGGGCCCTTGTATGGCCGTCACTATGGGAGTGGGGGACGATGGCTGGCGGGGGCCCTTGTATGGCCGTCACTATGGGAGCGGGGGACGATGGCTGGCGGGGGCCCTTGTACGGCCGTCACTATAGGAGCGCGGGCCAATGGCTGGTGGGGTCCATGTATGGCCGTCACTATGGGAGCAGGGGCCGATGGCTGGCGGGGGCCCTTTTATGGCCGTCACTATGGGAGCAGGGGCCAATGGCTGGCGGGGGCCCTTGTATGGCCGTCACTATGGGAGCGGGGGACGATGGCTGGCGGGGCCCTTGTATGGCCGTCACTATGGGAGCAGGGGCCGATGGCTGGCGGGGGCCCTTGTATGGCCGTCACTATGGGAGCGGGGGCCGATGGCTGGCGGGGGCCCTTGTATGGCCGTCACTATGGGAGCGGGGACGATGGCTGGCGGGGCCCTTGTATGGCCGTCACTATGGGAGCAGGGGCCGATGGCTGGCGGGGGCCCTTGTATGGCCGTCACTATGGGAGCGGGGGACGATGGCTGGCGGGGGCCCTTGTATGGCCGTCACTATGGGAGCAGGGGCCGATGGCTGGCGGGGCCCTTGTATGCCCGTCACTATGGGAGCGGGGGACGATGGCTGGCGGGGGCCCTTGTATGGCCGTCACTATGGGAGCAGGGGCCGATGGCTGGCGGGGGCCCTTGTATGGCCGTCACTATGGGAGCGGGGACGATGGCTGGCGGGGGGCCCTTGTATGGCCGTCACTATGGAGCGGGAACCGATGGCTGGCGGGGGCCCTTGTATGGCCGTCACTATGGGAGCAGGGGCCGATGGCTGGCGGGGCCCTTGTATGGCCGTCACTATGGGAGTGGGGGACGATGGCTGGCGGGGGCCCTTGTATGGCCGTCACTATGGGAGCGGGGGGACGATGGCTGGCGGGGCCCTTGTATGGCCGTCACTATGGGAGCAGGGGCCGATGGCTGGCGGGGGCCCTTGTATGGCCGTCACTATGGGAGCGGGGGACGATGGCTGGCGGGGGCCCTTGTATGGCCGTCACTATGGGAGCGGGGGACGATGGCTGGCGGGGGGCCCTTGTATGGCCGTCACTATGGGAGCAGGGGCCGATGGCTGGCGGGGCCCTTGTATGGCCGTCACTATGGGAGTGGGGGACGATGGCTGGCGGGGCCCTTGTATGGCCGTCACTATGGAGCGGGGGACGATGGCTGCGGGGCCCTTGTATGGCCGTCACTATGGGAGCAGGGGCCGATGGCTGGCGGGGGCCCTTGTATGGCCGTCACTATGGGAGCGGGGGACGATGGCTGGCGGGGGCCTTTGTATGCCGTCACTATGGGAGCGGGGGACGATGGCTGGCGGGGGCCCTTGTATGGCCGTCACTATGGGAGCAGGGGCCGATGGCTGGCGGGAGCCCTTGTATGGCCGTCACTATGGGAGCGGGGCCAATGGCTGGTGGGGCCCTTGTATGGCCGTCACTATAGGAGCAGGGCCGATGGCTGGCGGGAGCCCTTGTATGGCCGTCACTATGGGAGCAGGGGCCGATGGCTGGTGGGGCCCTTGTATGGCCGTCACTATAGGAGCGGGGGCCAATGGCTGGTGGGGTCCATGTATGGCCGTCACTATGGGAGCGGGGGACGATGGCTGGCGGGGCCCTTGTATGGCCGTCACTATGGGAGCAGGGGCCGATGGCTGGCGGGGCCCTTGTATGGCCGTAACTATGGGAGCAGGGGCCGATGGCTGGCGGGGGCCCTTGTATGGCCGTCACTATGGGAGCAGGGGCCGATGGCTGGTGGGGGCCCTTGTATGGCCGTCACTATGGGAGCAGGGGCCGATGGCTGGCGGGGGCCCTTGTATGGCCGTCACTATGGGAGCGGGGGACGATGGCTGGCGGGGGCCCTTGTATGGCCGTCACTATGGGAGCAGGGGCGGATGGCTGGCGGGGGCCCTTGTATGGCCGTCACTATAGGAGCGGGGGCCAATGGCTGGTGGGGTCCATGTATGGCCGTCACTATGGGAGCGGGGGACGATGGCTGGCGGGGCCCTTGTATGGCCGTCACTATGGGAGCAGGGGCAATGGCTGGTGGGGGCCCTTGTATGGCCGTCACTATGGGAGCAGGGGCTGATGGCTGGCGGGGGCCCTTGTATGGCCGTCACTATGGGAGCGGGGGACGATTGGCTGGCGGGGCCCTTGTATGGCCGTCACTATGGGAGCGGGGGACGATGGCTGGCGGGGGCCCTTGTATGGCCGTCACTATGGGAGCGGGGGACGATGGCTGGCGGGGGCCCTTGTATGGCCGTCACTATGGGAGTGGGGGGACGATGGCTGGCGGGGGCCCTTGTATGGCCGTCACTATGGAGCGGGGGACGATGGCTGGCGGGAGCCCTTGTATGGCCGTCACTATGGGAGCAGGGGCCAATGGCTGGTGGGGTCCATGTATGGCCGTCACTATGGGAGTGGGGGACGATGGCTGGCGGGGCCCTTGTATGGCCGTCACTATGGGAGCAGGGGCCAATGGCTGGTGGGGGCCCTTGTATGGCCGTCACTATGGGAGCAGGGGCCGATGGCTGGCGGGGGCCCTTGTATGGCCGTCACTATGGGAGCGGGGGACGATGGCTGGCGGGGCCCTTGTATGGCCGTCACTATGGAGCAGGGGCCGATGGCTGGCGGGGGCCCTTGTATGGCCGTCACTATGGGAGCAGGGGCCGATGGCTGGCGGGGGCCCTTGTATGGCCGTCACTATGGGAGCGGAGGACGATGGCTGGCGGGGCCCTTGTATGGCCGTCACTATAGGAGCAGGGGCCGATGGCTGGCGGGGGCCCTTGTATGGCCGTCACTATGGGAGCGGGGGACGATGGCTGGCGGGGGCCCTTGTATGGCCGTCACTATGGGAGCGGGGGTCGATGGCTGGCGGGGGCCCTTGTATGGCCGTCACTATGGGAGCAGGGGCCGATGGCTGGCGGGGCCCTTGTATGGCCGTCACTATGGGAGTGGGGGACGATGGCTGGCGGGGGCCCTTGTATGGCCGTCACTATGGGAGCGGGGGACGATGGCTGGCGGGGGCCCTTGTACGGCCGTCACTATAGGAGCGCGGGCCAATGGCTGGTGGGGTCCATGTATGGCCGTCACTATGGGAGCAGGGGCCGATGGCTGGCGGGGGCCCTTTTATGGCCGTCACTATGGGAGCAGGGGCCAATGGCTGGCGGGGGCCCTTGTATGGCCGTCACTATGGGAGCGGGGGACGATGGCTGGCGGGGCCCTTGTATGGCCGTCACTATGGGAGCAGGGGCCGATGGCTGGCGGGGGCCCTTGTATGGCCGTCACTATGGGAGCGGGGGCCGATGGCTGGCGGGGGCCCTTGTATGGCCGTCACTATGGGAGCGGGGGACGATGGCTGGCGGGGCCCTTGTATGGCCGTCACTATGGGAGCAGGGGCCGATGGCTGGCGGGGGCCCTTGTATGGCCGTCACTATGGGAGCGGGGGACGATGGCTGGCGGGGGCCCTTGTATGGCCGTCACTATGGGAGCAGGGGCCGATGGCTGGCGGGGGCCCTTGTATGCCCGTCACTATGGGAGCGGGGGACGATGGCTGGCGGGGCCCTTGTATGGCCGTCACTATGGGAGCAGGGGCCGATGGCTGGCGGGGGCCCTTGTATGGCCGTCACTATGGGAGCGGGGGACGATGGCTGGCGGGGGCCCTTGTATGGCCGTCACTATGGGAGCGGGAACCGATGGCTGGCGGGGGCCCTTGTATGGCCGTCACTATGGGAGCAGGGGCCGATGGCTGGCGGGGCCCTTGTATGGCCGTCACTATGGGAGTGGGGGACGATGGCTGGCGGGGGCCCTTGTATGGCCGTCACTATGGGAGCGGGGGACGATGGCTGGCGGGGCCCTTGTATGGCCGTCACTATGGGAGCAGGGGCCGATGGCTGGCGGGGGCCCTTGTATGGCCGTCACTATGGGAGCGGGGACGATGGCTGGCGGGGGCCCTTGTATGGCCGTCACTATGGGAGCGGGGGACGATGGCTGGCGGGGGCCCTTGTATGGCCGTCACTATGGGAGCAGGGCCGATGGCTGGCGGGGGCCCTTGTATGGCCGTCACTATGGGAGTGGGGACGATGGCTGGCGGGGGCCCTTGTATGGCCGTCACTATGGGAGCGGGGGACGATGGCTGGCGGGGCCCTTGTATGGCCGTCACTATGGGAGCAGGGGCCGATGGCTGGCGGGGGCCCTTGTATGGCCGTCACTATGGGAGCGGGGGACGATGGCTGGCGGGGGCCTTTGTATGGCCGTCACTATGGGAGCGGGGGACGATGGCTGGCGGGGGCCCTTGTATGGCCGTCACTATAGGAGCAGGGGCCGATGGCTGGCGGGAGCCCTTGTATGGCCGTCACTATGGGAGCGGGGGCCAATGGCTGGTGGGGCCCTTGTATGGCCGTCACTATAGGAGCAGGGGCCCGATGGCTGGCGGGAGCCCTTGTATGGCCGTCACTATGGGAGCAGGGGCCGATGGCTGGTGGGGCCCTTGTATGGCCGTCACTATAGGAGCGGGGGCCAATGGCTGGTGGGGTCCATGTATGGCCGTCACTATGGGAGCGGGGGACGATGGCTCGCGGGGCCCTTGTATGGCCGTCACTATGGGAGCAGGGGCCGATGGCTGGCGGGGCCCTTGTATGGCCGTAACTATGGGAGCAGGGGCCGATGGCTGGCGGGGGCCCCTTGTATGGCCGTTCACTATGGGAGCAGGGCCGATGGCTGGTGGGGGCCCTTGTATGGCCGTCACTATGGGAGCAGGGGCCGATGGCTGGCGGGGGCCCTTGTATGGCCGTCACTATGGGAGCGGGGGACGATGGCTGGCGGGGGCCCTTGTATGGCCGTCACTATGGGAGCAGGGCGGATGGCTGGCGGGGGCCCTTGTATGGCCGTCACTATAGGAGCGGGGGCCAATGGCTGGTGGGGTCCATGTATGGCCGTCACTATGGGAGCGGGGGACGATGGCTGGCGGGGCCCTTGTATGGCCGTCACTATGGGAGCAGGGGCCAATGGCTGGTGGGGGCCCTTGTATGGCCGTCACTATGGGAGCAGGGGCTGATGGCTGGCGGGGGCCCTTGTATGGCCGTCACTATGGGAGCGGGGGACGATGGCTGGCGGGGCCCTTGTATGGCCGTCACTATGGGAGCAGGGGCCGATGGCTGGCGGGGGCCCTTGTATGGCCGTCACTATGGGAGCGGGGACGATGGCTGGCGGGGGCCCTTGTATGGCCGTCACTATGGGAGCGGGGGACGATGGCTGGCGGGGGCCCTTGTATGGCCGTCACTATGGGAGTGGGGACGATGGCTGGCGGGGGCCCTTGTATGGCCGTCACTATGGAGCGGGGGACGATGGCTGGCGGGAGCCCTTGTATGGCCGTCACTATGGGAGCAGGGGCCGATGGCTGGTGGGGCACTTGTATGGCCGTCACTATAGGAGCGGGGGCCAATGGCTGGTGGGGTCCATGTATGGCCGTCACTATGGGAGCGGGGGACGATGGCTGGCGGGGCCCTTGTATGGCCGTCACTATGGGAGCAGGGGCCGATGGCTGGCGGGGGCCCTTGTTTGGCCGTCACTATAGGAGCGGGGGCCAATGGCTGGTGGGGTCCATGTATGGCCGTCACTATGGGAGCGGGGGACGATGGCTGGCGGGGCCCTTGTATGGCCGTCACTATGGGAGCAGGGGCCAATGGCTGGTGGGGGCCCTTGTATGGCCGTCACTATGGAAGCAGGGGCCGATGGCTGCGGGGGCCCTTGTATGGCCGTCACTATGGGAGCGGGGGACGATGGCTGGCGGGGCCCTTGTATGGCCGTCACTATGGGAGCAGGGGCCGATGGCTGGCGGGGGCCCTTGTATGGCCGTCACTATGGAGCGGGGGACGATGGCTGGCGGGGGCCCTTGTATGGCCGTCAGTATGGGAGCAGGGCCGATGGCTGGCGGGGGCCCTTGTATGGCCGTCACTATGGGAGCGGGGGACGATGGCTGGCGGGGCCCTTGTATGGCCGTCACTATGGGAGCAGGGGCCGATGGCTGGCGGGGGCCCTTGTATGGCCGTCACTATGGGAGCGGGGGACGATGGCTGGGGGGGCCCTTGTATGGCCGTCACTATGGGAGCGGGGGACGATGGCTGGCGGGGGCCCTTGTATGGCCGTCACTATGGGAGCAGGGGCCGATGGCTGGCGGGGCCCTTGTATGGCCGTCACTATGGGAGTGGGGGACGATGGCTGGCGGGGGCCCTTGTATGGCCGTCACTATGGGAGCGGGGCCGATGGCTGGCGGGGGCCCTTGTATGGCCGTCACTATAGGAGCGGGGGCCAATGGCTGGTGGGGTCCATGTATGGCCGTCACTATGGTAGCAGGGGCCGATTGGCTGGCGGGGGCCCTTGTATGGCCGTCACTATGGGAGCGGGGGACGATGGCTGGCGGGGGCCCTTGTATGGCCGTCACTATGGGAGCAGGGGCGGATGGCTGGCGGGGGCCCTTGTATGGCCGTCACTATAGGAGCGGGGGCCAATGGCTGGTGGGGTCCATGTATGGCCGTCACTATGGGAGTGGGGGACGATGGCTGGCGGGGCCCTTGTATGGCCGTCACTATGGGAGCAGGGGCCAATGGCTGGTGGGGGCCCTTGTATGGCCGTCACTATGGGAGCAGGGGCCGATGGCTGGCGGGGGCCCTTGTATGGCCGTCACTATGGAGCGGGGGACGATGGCTGGCGGGGCCCTTGTATGGCCGTCACTATGGGAGCAGGGGCCGATGGCTGGCGGGGGCCCTTGTATGGCCGTCACTATGGGAGCAGGGGCCGATGGCTGGCGGGGGCCCTTGTATGGCCGTCACTTATGGGAGCGGGGGACGATGGCTGGCGGGGCCCTTGTATGGCCGTCACTATAGGAGCAGGGGCCGATGGCTGGCGGGGGCCCTTGTATGGCCGTCACTATGGGAGCGGGGACGATGGCTGACGGGGGCCCTTGTATGGCCGTCACTATGGGAGCGGGGGTCGATGGCTGGCGGGGGCCCTTGTATGGCCGTCACTATGGGAGCAGGGGCCGATGGCTGGCGGGGCCCTTGTATGGCCGTCACTATGGGAGTGGGGGACGATGGCTGGCGGGGGCCCTTGTATGGCCGTCACTATGGGAGCGGGGGACGATGGCTGGCGGGGGCCCTTGTACGGCCGTCACTATAGGAGCGCGGGCCAATGGCTGGTGGGGTCCATGTATGGCCGTCACTATGGGAGCAGGGGCCGATGGCTGGCGGGGGCCCTTTTATGGCCGTCATTATGGGAGCAGGGGCCAATGGCTGGCGGGGGCCCTTGTATGCCGTCACTATGGAGCGGGGGACGATGGCTGGCGGGGCCCTTGTATGGCCGTCACTATGGGAGCAGGGGCCGATGGCTGGCGGGGGCCCTTGTATGGCCGTCACTATGGGAGCGGGGGCCGATGGCTGGCGGGGGCCCTTGTATGGCCGTCACTATGGGAGCGGGGGACGATGGCTGGCGGGGCCCTTGTATGGCCGTCACTATGGGAGCAGGGGCCGATGGCTGGCGGGGCCCTTGTATGGCCGTCACTATGGGAGCGGGGGACGATGGCTGCGGGGGCCCTTGTATGGCCGTCACTATGGGAGCAGGGGCCGATGGCTGGCGGGGGCCCTTGTATGCCCGTCACTATGGGAGCGGGGGACGATGGCTGGCGGGGCCCTTGTATGGCCGTCACTATGGAGCAGGGGGCCGATGGCTGGCGGGGGCCCTTGTATGGCCGTCACTATGGGAGCGGGGGACGATGGCTGGCGGGGGCCCTTGTATGGCCGTCACTATGGGAGCGGGAACCGATGGCTGGCGGGGGCCCTTGTATGGCTCGTCTACTATGGGAGCAGGGGCCGATGGCTGGCGGGGCCCTTGTATGGCCGTCACTATGGGAGTGGGGGACGATGGCTGGCGGGGGCCCTTGTATGGCCGTCACTATGGGAGCGGGGGACGATGGCTGGCGGGGCCCTTGTATGGCCGTCACTATGGGAGCAGGGGCCGATGGCTGGCGGGGGCCCTTGTATGGCCGTCACTATGGGAGCGGGGGACGATGGCTGGCGGGGGCCCTTGTATGGCCGTCACTATGGGAGCGGGGGACGATGGCTGGCGGGGGCCCTTGTATGGCCGTCACTATGGGAGCAGGGGCCGATGGCTGGCGGGGCCCTTGTATGGCCGTCACTATGGGAGTGGGGGACGATGGCTGGCGGGGGCCCTTGTATGGCCGTCACTATGGGAGCGGGGGACGATGGCTGGGGGGCCCTTGTATGGCCGTCACTATGGGAGCAGGGGCCGATGGCTGGCGGGGGCCCTTGTATGGCCGTCACTATGGGAGCGGGGGACGATGGCTGGCGGGGGCCTTTGTATGGCCGTCACTATGGGAGCGGGGGACGATGGCTGGCGGGGGCCCTTGTATGGCCGTCACTATGGGAGCAGGGGCCGATGGCTGGCGGGAGCCCTTGTATGGCCGTCACTATGGGAGCGGGGGCCAATGGCTGGTGGGGCCCTTGTATGGCCGTCACTATAGGAGCAGGGGCCGATGGCTGGCGGGAGCCCTTGTATGGCCGTCACTATGGGAGCAGGGGCCGATGGCTGGTGGGGCCCTTGTATGGCCGTCACTATAGGAGCGGGGGCCAATGGCTGGTGGGGTCCATGTATGGCCGTCACTATGGGAGCGGGGGACGATGGCTGGCGGGGCCTTGTATGGCCGTCACTATGGGAGCAGGGGCCGATGGCTGGCGGGGCCCTTGTATGGCCGTAACTATGGGAGCAGGGGCCGATGGCTGGCGGGGGCCCTTGTATGGCCGTCACTATGGGAGGCAGGGGCCGATGGCTGGTGGGGGCCCTTGTATGGCCGTCACTATGGGAGCAGGGGCCGATGGCTGGCGGGGGCCCTTGTATGGCCGTCACTATGGGAGCGGGGACGATGGCTGGCGGGGGCCCTTGTATGGCCGTCACTATGGGAGCAGGGGCGGATGGCTGGCGGGGGCCCTTGTATGGCCGTCACTATAGGAGCGGGGGCCAATGGCTGGTGGGGTCCATGTATGGCCGTCACTATGGGAGCGGGGGACGATGGCTGGCGGGGCCCTTGTATGGCCGTCACTATGGGAGCAGGGGCCAATGGCTGGTGGGGGCCCTTGTATGGCCGTCACTATGGGAGCAGGGGCTGATGGCTGGCGGGGGCCCTTGTATGGCCGTCACTATGGGAGCGGGGGACGATGGCTGGCGGGGCCCTTGTATGGCCGTCACTATGGGAGCAGGGGCCGATGGCTGGCGGGGGCCCTTGTATGGCCGTCACTATGGGAGCGGGGGACGATGGCTGGCGGGGGCCCTTGTATGGCCGTCACTATGGGAGCGGGGGACGATGGCTGGCGGGGGCCCTTGTATGGCCGTCACTATGGGAGTGGGGGACGATGGCTGGCGGGGGCCCTTGTATGGCCGTCACTATGGGAGCGGGGGACGATGGCTGGCGGGAGCCCTTGTATGGCCGTCACTATGTGAGCAGGGGCCGATGGCTGGTGGGGCACTTGTATGGCCGTCACTATAGGAGCGGGGGCCAATGGCTGGTGGGGTCCATGTATGGCCGTCACTATGGGAGCGGGGGACGATGGCTGGCGGGGCCCTTGTATGGCCGTCACTATGGGAGCAGGGGCCGATGGCTGGCGGGGGCCCTTGTTTGGCCGTCACTATAGGAGCGGGGGCAATGGCTGGTGGGGTCCATGTATGGCCGTCACTATGGGAGCGGGGGACGATGGCTGGCGGGGCCCTTGTATGGCCGTCACTATGGGAGCAGGGCCAATGGCTGGTGGGGGCCCTTGTATGGCCGTCACTATGGAAGCAGGGCCGATGGCTGGCGGGGGCCCTTTGTATGGCCGTCACTATGGAGCGGGGGACGATGGCTGGCGGGGCCCTTGTATGGCCGTCACTATGGGAGCAGGGGCCGATGGCTGGCGGGGGCCCTTGTATGGCCGTCACTATGGGAGCGGGGGACGATGGCTGGCGGGGGCCCTTGTATGGCCGTCAGTATGGGAGCAGGGGCCGATGGCTGGCGGGGGCCCTTGTATGGCCGTCACTATGGGAGCGGGGGACGATGGCTGGCGGGGCCCTTGTATGGCCGTCACTATGGAGCAGGGGCCGATGGCTGGCGGGGGCCCTTGTATGGCCGTCACTATGGGAGCGGGGGACGATGGCTGGGGGGGGCCCTTGTATGGCCGTCACTATGGGAGCGGGGGACGATGGCTGGCGGGGGCCCTTGTATGGCCGTCACTATGGGAGCAGGGGCCGATGGCTGGCGGGGCCCTTGTATGGCCGTCACTATGGGAGTGGGGGACGATGGCTGGCGGGGGCCCTTGTATGGCCGTCACTATGGGAGCGGGGCCGATGGCTGGCGGGGGCCCTTGTATGGCCGTCACTATAGGAGCGGGGGCCAATGGCTGGTGGGGTCCATGTATGGCCGTCACTATGGTAGCAGGGGCGATGCTGGCGGGGGCCCTTGTATGGCCGTCACTATGGGAGCGGGGGGACGATGGCTGGCGGGGGCCCTTGTATGGCCGTCACTATGGGAGCAGGGGCGGATGGCTGGCGGGGGCCCTTGTAATGGCCGTCACTATAGGAGCGGGGGCCAATGGCTGGTGGGGTCCATGTATGACCGTCACTATGGGAGCGGGGGACGATGGCTGGCGGAGCCCTTGTATGGCCGTCACTATGGGAGCAGGGGCCAATGGCTGGTGGGGGCCCTTGTATGGCCGTCACTATGGGAGCAGGGGCCGATGGCTGGCGGGGGCCCTTGTATGGCCGTCACTATGGGAGCGGGGGACGATGGCTGGCGGGGGCCCTTGTATGGCCGTCACTATGGGAGCGGGGGCCGATGGCTGGCGGGGGCCCTTGTATGGCCGTCACTATGGGAGCAGGGGCCGATGGCTGGCGGGGCCCTTGTATGGCCGTCACTATGGGAGCGGGGGACGATGGCTGGCGGGGCCCTTGTATGGCCGTCACTATGGAGCAGGGGCCGATGGCTGGCGGGGGCCCTTGTATGGCCGTCACTATGGGAGCAGGGGACGATGGCTGGCGGGGGCCCTTGTTTCGCCGTCACTATGGAGCGGGGGACGATTGCTGGCGGGGGCCCTTGTATGGCCGTCACTATGGGAGCAGGGGCCGATGGCTGGCGGGGCCCTTGTATGGCCGTCACTATGGGAGTGGGGGACGATGGCTGGCGGGGGCCCTTGTATGGCCGTCACTATGAGAGCGGGGGACGATGGCTGGCGGGGGCCCTTGTATGGCCGTCACTATAGGAGCGGGGGCCAATGGCTGGTGGGGTCCATGTATGGCCGTCACTATGGGAGCAGGGGCCGATGGCTGGCGGGGGCCCTTTTATGGCCATCACTATGGGAGCAGGGGCCAATGGCTGGCGGGGGCCCTTGTATGGCCGTCACTATGGGAGCGGGGGACGATTTCTGGCGGGGCCCTTGTATGGCCGTCACTATGGGAGCAGGGGCCGATGGCTGGCGGGGGCCCTTGTATGGCCGTCACTATGGGAGCGGGGGCCGATGGCTGCGGGGGCCCTTGTATGGCCGTCACTATGGGAGCGGGGGACGATGGCTGGCGGGGCCCTTGTATGGCCGTCACTATGGGATCAGGGGCCGATGGCTGGGGGGGCCCTTGTATGGCCGTCACTATGGGAGCGGGGGACGATGGCTGGCGGGGGCCCTTGTATGGCCGTCACTA
>NW_027440943.1:0-51147 GCF_031893055.1 Leptodactylus fuscus
TTTAAAGTGAAGTTAAACGTTTGAGGGTTGGTGTAAGCATGATAATAATACATGTAATTTATATAGCACCAACGTATTCAGCAGCACTTTACAAACTGTAGGGTTCAAGTACAGCCAAACCAGCCCCCCCCTTGGGGAAACCCAACACGGGATTTGAACTAAGGACACCAGCGTTGAAAGTCTGCGCTGCTAAGCACTGAGCCACGCAGCTGACTGCTTAAAGGGTTTGTCCCATGAAAAGCATCTTATTTATACTGCTATTTTATGTGGATTTAAGACTTTTCCTAAATACATTGCTTTATCAAAACTGCTTTGTTTGGCCGCTATCTTAATTTATTCCCTTCATTGTTGACACTGCGTTTCTATGGCCACTGGGCTTATCTGCTCATTTCCCAAGTGACGTAGCTGCCTGTTCTCAGGAGGGGAGGGAGGGGCTGACAAGCAACGGAGCTCCTCAGATAGGGGAGGGCGGGAGCTGAGAGCTTCGGGATTACTGTGCTGTCTATCTTCAGCTTTTCCACTTATCAGCCGGTTTAATTGAATTTGGCTGATAAGGGCTGAGATAAGGAGTCCGTTACCTCTGTATGTAATGCAAGCTGACTCAAATCCAGCTCTGCTACATCAGTTTCCGCATCAGCTTCATACTGTGGTAATGCATAGCAGATAGCAGAGCAAGTGAAGCCCCGCCCACCAATGTGCCGGGAAATCCAGGAAGTGAAGAGAGCACAGAGCCTTCAGGCTGCAGAACTGTATAGTTCAGGAACTACGTCAGTCATTGCGAAGGAAAGAAATAAAGTTAAAAGTCTGAGGGTTGGACGGATGGTTTGTGAGATAGGGAGTGATCCATGGAGAGCAGCGCTTAAAATGAACCATGGGTGTGTAAGATACGGGGTGAACCAGTCTGAGCGAAGGAGGGAACCGTGGGGAACAGTCTGTAAGATAAGGGTTATCCATGGGGAGCAGTGCATAAGAGAGGGGGTTATCTGTAAAAATAGGGGTGCAGTCTGTTCTAAGAAAAGGTTACACTCTGCTCCCTACTTCACCATGGATCCCCAAACCCACCCTCGCAACTTTCCCACCCAAGTCAACCCTTTTCATGCTTCCCTGTCACTGCCTCCCAGTCGGCTTACCTAGTCTACCCTTTCCCACCCATGCTGCCCTCTTCCTCGCTATCTTTCCCACCCCCTTCCTGCTTCTCGCACCCATACTCCCCTTTTCTCAACTCCCTATGGTTTACTCCTCCCTATTGATCTATGCTTCTCCCATCTCTCACCGAGCCTACCACCTACGCTCCCCTCTTCCACTGTCTCCCCTATCTCCCTATTGACCTCTCACCTACTCTACCCTTCTCCCACCCATGCTGCCCTCTTCCACTGTCTCCCCCTTGCTATCTCACCTGCTTCTTCCACCCATACTCCCCTCTTCTACTCTCAGCTTACCTTCCCAACTCCCTATATGGCTTACTCCTCCCCATTGATCTACGCTTCTCCCATCTTTCACCGTCTCTGCCTCCCAGTCTGCTTACCTCTCACCTCGTATACCCTTCTCCCACCCATGCTGCCCTCTTCCACTGTCTCCCCCTCTCTCGTACCTATACCCTTCTCCCACCCATGCTGCCCTCTTCCACTGTCTGCCCCTTGCCCCCCTCTCTCGTACCTGTACCTCCCTCACGGTACACCCCTCTTTCTCTGTCTCCCCCTACTCCGCCTCCCGATGGATCGCACCCGATAGATGACATCATGACTCCCTCTTTCACTCACATCACTCGCCAACCCCAAACCACCACAATCTTACCTTGGAAAGGTTGCTCTTTTCGGCACGGCAGGGGAATCGAACTCAGGACACCTTCGTCGAAAGGCTGCAAAGCTGCGCCGCTAACCACTAAGCCACGCAGCTATCTGGTTGATATGTGCTGCTGCCCTGGCCTGTATAGTTCTGACAAATCATTGTCATGGGTTTAAAGTGAAGTTAAAAGTCTGATGGTTGGTGCAAGAATAATAAAAATACATTTTATTTATATAGCCCCAACGTATTCAGCAGCACTTTACAAACTCTAGGGTTCAAGTACAGCAAAAGAAAACCCTACTTGAGTTTAGAGACACCCCACACGGGATTCGAACTCAGGACACCAGTGCTGAAAGGATGCAAGGCTGCGTCGCTAACCACTAAACCATGCAGCTACCTGGTTGACAAAGGCTGCTGCCCTGGCCTGTGTAGTTCTGACTAATAAGTGTCATGTTTAAAGTGAAGTTAAAAGTTTGATGGTTGGTGCAAGAATAATAAAAATACATTTTATTTAGATAGCCCCAACGTATTCAGCAGCACTTTACAAACTCTAGGGTTCAAGTACAGCAAAAGAAAACCCTGCTTGAGTTTGGGGACACCCCATACGGGATTCGAACTCAGGACACCATTGCTGAAAGGATGCAAGGCTGTGTCGCTAACCACTGAACCACGCAGCTACTTGGTTGACAAACGGTGCTGCCCTGGCCTGTGTAGTTCTGACTAATCATTGTCATGGGTTTATAGTGAAGTTAAAAGTTTGATGGTTGGTGCAAGAATAATAAAAATACATTTTATTTAGATAGCGCCAACGTATTCAGCAGCACTTTACAAACTCTAGGGTTCAAGTACAGCAAAAGAAAACCCCACTCGAGTTTGGGGACACCCCACACGGGATTCAAACTCAGGACGCAAGCGTTGAAAGGCTGCAAAGCTGCGTCGCTAACCAGTGAGCCACGCAGGCATCTGTTTAGCTCGAGGTGCTGCCCTGGCCTGTACAGTTCAGACAAATCATTCTCATGGGTTTAAAGTGAAGTTAAACGTTTGAGGGTTGGTGTAAGCATGATAATAATACATGTAATTTATATAGCACCAACGTATTCAGCAGCACTTTACAAACTGTAGGGTTCAAGTACAGCCAAACCAGCCCCCCCCTTGGGGAAACCCAACACGGGATTTGAACTAAGGACACCAGCGTTGAAAGTCTGCGCTGCTAAGCACTGAGCCACGCAGCTGACTGCTTAAAGGGTTTGTCCCATGAAAAGCATCTTATTTATACTGCTATTTTATGTGGATTTAAGACTTTTCCTAAATACATTGCTTTATCAAAACTGCTTTGTTTGGCCGCTATCTTAATTTATTCCCTTCATTGTTGACACTGCGTTTCTATGGCCACTGGGCTTATCTGCTCATTTCCCAAGTGACGTAGCTGCCTGTTCTCAGGAGGGGAGGGAGGGGCTGACAAGCAACGGAGCTCCTCAGATAGGGGAGGGCGGGAGCTGAGAGCTTCGGGATTACTGTGCTGTCTATCTTCAGCTTTTCCACTTATCAGCCGGTTTAATTGAATTTGGCTGATAAGGGCTGAGATAAGGAGTCCGTTACCTCTGTATGTAATGCAAGCTGACTCAAATCCAGCTCTGCTACATCAGTTTCCGCATCAGCTTCATACTGTGGTAATGCATAGCAGATAGCAGAGCAAGTGAAGCCCCGCCCACCAATGTGCCGGGAAATCCAGGAAGTGAAGAGAGCACAGAGCCTTCAGGCTGCAGAACTGTATAGTTCAGGAACTACGTCAGTCATTGCGAAGGAAAGAAATAAAGTTAAAAGTCTGAGGGTTGGACGGATGGTTTGTGAGATAGGGAGTGATCCATGGAGAGCAGCGCTTAAAATGAACCATGGGTGTGTAAGATACGGGGTGAACCAGTCTGAGCGAAGGAGGGAACCGTGGGGAACAGTCTGTAAGATAAGGGTTATCCATGGGGAGCAGTGCATAAGAGAGGGGGTTATCTGTAAAAATAGGGGTGCAGTCTGTTCTAAGAAAAGGTTACACTCTGCTCCCTACTTCACCATGGATCCCCAAACCCACCCTCGCAACTTTCCCACCCAAGTCAACCCTTTTCATGCTTCCCTGTCACTGCCTCCCAGTCGGCTTACCTAGTCTACCCTTTCCCACCCATGCTGCCCTCTTCCTCGCTATCTTTCCCACCCCCTTCCTGCTTCTCGCACCCATACTCCCCTTTTCTCAACTCCCTATGGTTTACTCCTCCCTATTGATCTATGCTTCTCCCATCTCTCACCGAGCCTACCACCTACGCTCCCCTCTTCCACTGTCTCCCCTATCTCCCTATTGACCTCTCACCTACTCTACCCTTCTCCCACCCATGCTGCCCTCTTCCACTGTCTCCCCCTTGCTATCTCACCTGCTTCTTCCACCCATACTCCCCTCTTCTACTCTCAGCTTACCTTCCCAACTCCCTATATGGCTTACTCCTCCCCATTGATCTACGCTTCTCCCATCTTTCACCGTCTCTGCCTCCCAGTCTGCTTACCTCTCACCTCGTATACCCTTCTCCCACCCATGCTGCCCTCTTCCACTGTCTCCCCCTCTCTCGTACCTATACCCTTCTCCCACCCATGCTGCCCTCTTCCACTGTCTGCCCCTTGCCCCCCTCTCTCGTACCTGTACCTCCCTCACGGTACACCCCTCTTTCTCTGTCTCCCCCTACTCCGCCTCCCGATGGATCGCACCCGATAGATGACATCATGACTCCCTCTTTCACTCACATCACTCGCCAACCCCAAACCACCACAATCTTACCTTGGAAAGGTTGCTCTTTTCGGCACGGCAGGGGAATCGAACTCAGGACACCTTCGTCGAAAGGCTGCAAAGCTGCGCCGCTAACCACTAAGCCACGCAGCTATCTGGTTGATATGTGCTGCTGCCCTGGCCTGTATAGTTCTGACAAATCATTGTCATGGGTTTAAAGTGAAGTTAAAAGTCTGATGGTTGGTGCAAGAATAATAAAAATACATTTTATTTATATAGCCCCAACGTATTCAGCAGCACTTTACAAACTCTAGGGTTCAAGTACAGCAAAAGAAAACCCTACTTGAGTTTAGAGACACCCCACACGGGATTCGAACTCAGGACACCAGTGCTGAAAGGATGCAAGGCTGCGTCGCTAACCACTAAACCATGCAGCTACCTGGTTGACAAAGGCTGCTGCCCTGGCCTGTGTAGTTCTGACTAATAAGTGTCATGTTTAAAGTGAAGTTAAAAGTTTGATGGTTGGTGCAAGAATAATAAAAATACATTTTATTTAGATAGCCCCAACGTATTCAGCAGCACTTTACAAACTCTAGGGTTCAAGTACAGCAAAAGAAAACCCTGCTTGAGTTTGGGGACACCCCATACGGGATTCGAACTCAGGACACCATTGCTGAAAGGATGCAAGGCTGTGTCGCTAACCACTGAACCACGCAGCTACTTGGTTGACAAACGGTGCTGCCCTGGCCTGTGTAGTTCTGACTAATCATTGTCATGGGTTTATAGTGAAGTTAAAAGTTTGATGGTTGGTGCAAGAATAATAAAAATACATTTTATTTAGATAGCGCCAACGTATTCAGCAGCACTTTACAAACTCTAGGGTTCAAGTACAGCAAAAGAAAACCCCACTCGAGTTTGGGGACACCCCACACGGGATTCAAACTCAGGACGCAAGCGTTGAAAGGCTGCAAAGCTGCGTCGCTAACCAGTGAGCCACGCAGGCATCTGTTTAGCTCGAGGTGCTGCCCTGGCCTGTACAGTTCAGACAAATCATTCTCATGGGTTTAAAGTGAAGTTAAACGTTTGAGGGTTGGTGTAAGCATGATAATAATACATGTAATTTATATAGCACCAACGTATTCAGCAGCACTTTACAAACTGTAGGGTTCAAGTACAGCCAAACCAGCCCCCCCCTTGGGGAAACCCAACACGGGATTTGAACTAAGGACACCAGCGTTGAAAGTCTGCGCTGCTAAGCACTGAGCCACGCAGCTGACTGCTTAAAGGGTTTGTCCCATGAAAAGCATCTTATTTATACTGCTATTTTATGTGGATTTAAGACTTTTCCTAAATACATTGCTTTATCAAAACTGCTTTGTTTGGCCGCTATCTTAATTTATTCCCTTCATTGTTGACACTGCGTTTCTATGGCCACTGGGCTTATCTGCTCATTTCCCAAGTGACGTAGCTGCCTGTTCTCAGGAGGGGAGGGAGGGGCTGACAAGCAACGGAGCTCCTCAGATAGGGGAGGGCGGGAGCTGAGAGCTTCGGGATTACTGTGCTGTCTATCTTCAGCTTTTCCACTTATCAGCCGGTTTAATTGAATTTGGCTGATAAGGGCTGAGATAAGGAGTCCGTTACCTCTGTATGTAATGCAAGCTGACTCAAATCCAGCTCTGCTACATCAGTTTCCGCATCAGCTTCATACTGTGGTAATGCATAGCAGATAGCAGAGCAAGTGAAGCCCCGCCCACCAATGTGCCGGGAAATCCAGGAAGTGAAGAGAGCACAGAGCCTTCAGGCTGCAGAACTGTATAGTTCAGGAACTACGTCAGTCATTGCGAAGGAAAGAAATAAAGTTAAAAGTCTGAGGGTTGGACGGATGGTTTGTGAGATAGGGAGTGATCCATGGAGAGCAGCGCTTAAAATGAACCATGGGTGTGTAAGATACGGGGTGAACCAGTCTGAGCGAAGGAGGGAACCGTGGGGAACAGTCTGTAAGATAAGGGTTATCCATGGGGAGCAGTGCATAAGAGAGGGGGTTATCTGTAAAAATAGGGGTGCAGTCTGTTCTAAGAAAAGGTTACACTCTGCTCCCTACTTCACCATGGATCCCCAAACCCACCCTCGCAACTTTCCCACCCAAGTCAACCCTTTTCATGCTTCCCTGTCACTGCCTCCCAGTCGGCTTACCTAGTCTACCCTTTCCCACCCATGCTGCCCTCTTCCTCGCTATCTTTCCCACCCCCTTCCTGCTTCTCGCACCCATACTCCCCTTTTCTCAACTCCCTATGGTTTACTCCTCCCTATTGATCTATGCTTCTCCCATCTCTCACCGAGCCTACCACCTACGCTCCCCTCTTCCACTGTCTCCCCTATCTCCCTATTGACCTCTCACCTACTCTACCCTTCTCCCACCCATGCTGCCCTCTTCCACTGTCTCCCCCTTGCTATCTCACCTGCTTCTTCCACCCATACTCCCCTCTTCTACTCTCAGCTTACCTTCCCAACTCCCTATATGGCTTACTCCTCCCCATTGATCTACGCTTCTCCCATCTTTCACCGTCTCTGCCTCCCAGTCTGCTTACCTCTCACCTCGTATACCCTTCTCCCACCCATGCTGCCCTCTTCCACTGTCTCCCCCTCTCTCGTACCTATACCCTTCTCCCACCCATGCTGCCCTCTTCCACTGTCTGCCCCTTGCCCCCCTCTCTCGTACCTGTACCTCCCTCACGGTACACCCCTCTTTCTCTGTCTCCCCCTACTCCGCCTCCCGATGGATCGCACCCGATAGATGACATCATGACTCCCTCTTTCACTCACATCACTCGCCAACCCCAAACCACCACAATCTTACCTTGGAAAGGTTGCTCTTTTCGGCACGGCAGGGGAATCGAACTCAGGACACCTTCGTCGAAAGGCTGCAAAGCTGCGCCGCTAACCACTAAGCCACGCAGCTATCTGGTTGATATGTGCTGCTGCCCTGGCCTGTATAGTTCTGACAAATCATTGTCATGGGTTTAAAGTGAAGTTAAAAGTCTGATGGTTGGTGCAAGAATAATAAAAATACATTTTATTTATATAGCCCCAACGTATTCAGCAGCACTTTACAAACTCTAGGGTTCAAGTACAGCAAAAGAAAACCCTACTTGAGTTTAGAGACACCCCACACGGGATTCGAACTCAGGACACCAGTGCTGAAAGGATGCAAGGCTGCGTCGCTAACCACTAAACCATGCAGCTACCTGGTTGACAAAGGCTGCTGCCCTGGCCTGTGTAGTTCTGACTAATAAGTGTCATGTTTAAAGTGAAGTTAAAAGTTTGATGGTTGGTGCAAGAATAATAAAAATACATTTTATTTAGATAGCCCCAACGTATTCAGCAGCACTTTACAAACTCTAGGGTTCAAGTACAGCAAAAGAAAACCCTGCTTGAGTTTGGGGACACCCCATACGGGATTCGAACTCAGGACACCATTGCTGAAAGGATGCAAGGCTGTGTCGCTAACCACTGAACCACGCAGCTACTTGGTTGACAAACGGTGCTGCCCTGGCCTGTGTAGTTCTGACTAATCATTGTCATGGGTTTATAGTGAAGTTAAAAGTTTGATGGTTGGTGCAAGAATAATAAAAATACATTTTATTTAGATAGCGCCAACGTATTCAGCAGCACTTTACAAACTCTAGGGTTCAAGTACAGCAAAAGAAAACCCCACTCGAGTTTGGGGACACCCCACACGGGATTCAAACTCAGGACGCAAGCGTTGAAAGGCTGCAAAGCTGCGTCGCTAACCAGTGAGCCACGCAGGCATCTGTTTAGCTCGAGGTGCTGCCCTGGCCTGTACAGTTCAGACAAATCATTCTCATGGGTTTAAAGTGAAGTTAAACGTTTGAGGGTTGGTGTAAGCATGATAATAATACATGTAATTTATATAGCACCAACGTATTCAGCAGCACTTTACAAACTGTAGGGTTCAAGTACAGCCAAACCAGCCCCCCCCTTGGGGAAACCCAACACGGGATTTGAACTAAGGACACCAGCGTTGAAAGTCTGCGCTGCTAAGCACTGAGCCACGCAGCTGACTGCTTAAAGGGTTTGTCCCATGAAAAGCATCTTATTTATACTGCTATTTTATGTGGATTTAAGACTTTTCCTAAATACATTGCTTTATCAAAACTGCTTTGTTTGGCCGCTATCTTAATTTATTCCCTTCATTGTTGACACTGCGTTTCTATGGCCACTGGGCTTATCTGCTCATTTCCCAAGTGACGTAGCTGCCTGTTCTCAGGAGGGGAGGGAGGGGCTGACAAGCAACGGAGCTCCTCAGATAGGGGAGGGCGGGAGCTGAGAGCTTCGGGATTACTGTGCTGTCTATCTTCAGCTTTTCCACTTATCAGCCGGTTTAATTGAATTTGGCTGATAAGGGCTGAGATAAGGAGTCCGTTACCTCTGTATGTAATGCAAGCTGACTCAAATCCAGCTCTGCTACATCAGTTTCCGCATCAGCTTCATACTGTGGTAATGCATAGCAGATAGCAGAGCAAGTGAAGCCCCGCCCACCAATGTGCCGGGAAATCCAGGAAGTGAAGAGAGCACAGAGCCTTCAGGCTGCAGAACTGTATAGTTCAGGAACTACGTCAGTCATTGCGAAGGAAAGAAATAAAGTTAAAAGTCTGAGGGTTGGACGGATGGTTTGTGAGATAGGGAGTGATCCATGGAGAGCAGCGCTTAAAATGAACCATGGGTGTGTAAGATACGGGGTGAACCAGTCTGAGCGAAGGAGGGAACCGTGGGGAACAGTCTGTAAGATAAGGGTTATCCATGGGGAGCAGTGCATAAGAGAGGGGGTTATCTGTAAAAATAGGGGTGCAGTCTGTTCTAAGAAAAGGTTACACTCTGCTCCCTACTTCACCATGGATCCCCAAACCCACCCTCGCAACTTTCCCACCCAAGTCAACCCTTTTCATGCTTCCCTGTCACTGCCTCCCAGTCGGCTTACCTAGTCTACCCTTTCCCACCCATGCTGCCCTCTTCCTCGCTATCTTTCCCACCCCCTTCCTGCTTCTCGCACCCATACTCCCCTTTTCTCAACTCCCTATGGTTTACTCCTCCCTATTGATCTATGCTTCTCCCATCTCTCACCGAGCCTACCACCTACGCTCCCCTCTTCCACTGTCTCCCCTATCTCCCTATTGACCTCTCACCTACTCTACCCTTCTCCCACCCATGCTGCCCTCTTCCACTGTCTCCCCCTTGCTATCTCACCTGCTTCTTCCACCCATACTCCCCTCTTCTACTCTCAGCTTACCTTCCCAACTCCCTATATGGCTTACTCCTCCCCATTGATCTACGCTTCTCCCATCTTTCACCGTCTCTGCCTCCCAGTCTGCTTACCTCTCACCTCGTATACCCTTCTCCCACCCATGCTGCCCTCTTCCACTGTCTCCCCCTCTCTCGTACCTATACCCTTCTCCCACCCATGCTGCCCTCTTCCACTGTCTGCCCCTTGCCCCCCTCTCTCGTACCTGTACCTCATTCACGGTACACCCCTCTTTCTCTGTCTCCCCCTACTCCGCCTCCCGATGGATCGCACCCGATAGATGACATCATGACTCCCTCTTTCACTCACATCACTCGCCAACCCCAAACCACCACAATCTTACCTTGGAAAGGTTGCTCTTTTCGGCACGGCAGGGGAATCGAACTCAGGACACCTTCGTCGAAAGGCTGCAAAGCTGCGCCGCTAACCACTAAGCCACGCAGCTATCTGGTTGATATGTGCTGCTGCCCTGGCCTGTATAGTTCTGACAAATCATTGTCATGGGTTTAAAGTGAAGTTAAAAGTCTGATGGTTGGTGCAAGAATAATAAAAATACATTTTATTTATATAGCCCCAACGTATTCAGCAGCACTTTACAAACTCTAGGGTTCAAGTACAGCAAAAGAAAACCCTACTTGAGTTTAGAGACACCCCACACGGGATTCGAACTCAGGACACCAGTGCTGAAAGGATGCAAGGCTGCGTCGCTAACCACTAAACCATGCAGCTACCTGGTTGACAAAGGCTGCTGCCCTGGCCTGTGTAGTTCTGACTAATAAGTGTCATGTTTAAAGTGAAGTTAAAAGTTTGATGGTTGGTGCAAGAATAATAAAAATACATTTTATTTAGATAGCCCCAACGTATTCAGCAGCACTTTACAAACTCTAGGGTTCAAGTACAGCAAAAGAAAACCCTGCTTGAGTTTGGGGACACCCCATACGGGATTCGAACTCAGGACACCATTGCTGAAAGGATGCAAGGCTGTGTCGCTAACCACTGAACCACGCAGCTACTTGGTTGACAAACGGTGCTGCCCTGGCCTGTGTAGTTCTGACTAATCATTGTCATGGGTTTATAGTGAAGTTAAAAGTTTGATGGTTGGTGCAAGAATAATAAAAATACATTTTATTTAGATAGCGCCAACGTATTCAGCAGCACTTTACAAACTCTAGGGTTCAAGTACAGCAAAAGAAAACCCCACTCGAGTTTGGGGACACCCCACACGGGATTCAAACTCAGGACGCAAGCGTTGAAAGGCTGCAAAGCTGCGTCGCTAACCAGTGAGCCACGCAGGCATCTGTTTAGCTCGAGGTGCTGCCCTGGCCTGTACAGTTCAGACAAATCATTCTCATGGGTTTAAAGTGAAGTTAAACGTTTGAGGGTTGGTGTAAGCATGATAATAATACATGTAATTTATATAGCACCAACGTATTCAGCAGCACTTTACAAACTGTAGGGTTCAAGTACAGCCAAACCAGCCCCCCCCTTGGGGAAACCCAACACGGGATTTGAACTAAGGACACCAGCGTTGAAAGTCTGCGCTGCTAAGCACTGAGCCACGCAGCTGACTGCTTAAAGGGTTTGTCCCATGAAAAGCATCTTATTTATACTGCTATTTTATGTGGATTTAAGACTTTTCCTAAATACATTGCTTTATCAAAACTGCTTTGTTTGGCCGCTATCTTAATTTATTCCCTTCATTGTTGACACTGCGTTTCTATGGCCACTGGGCTTATCTGCTCATTTCCCAAGTGACGTAGCTGCCTGTTCTCAGGAGGGGAGGGAGGGGCTGACAAGCAACGGAGCTCCTCAGATAGGGGAGGGCGGGAGCTGAGAGCTTCGGGATTACTGTGCTGTCTATCTTCAGCTTTTCCACTTATCAGCCGGTTTAATTGAATTTGGCTGATAAGGGCTGAGATAAGGAGTCCGTTACCTCTGTATGTAATGCAAGCTGACTCAAATCCAGCTCTGCTACATCAGTTTCCGCATCAGCTTCATACTGTGGTAATGCATAGCAGATAGCAGAGCAAGTGAAGCCCCGCCCACCAATGTGCCGGGAAATCCAGGAAGTGAAGAGAGCACAGAGCCTTCAGGCTGCAGAACTGTATAGTTCAGGAACTACGTCAGTCATTGCGAAGGAAAGAAATAAAGTTAAAAGTCTGAGGGTTGGACGGATGGTTTGTGAGATAGGGAGTGATCCATGGAGAGCAGCGCTTAAAATGAACCATGGGTGTGTAAGATACGGGGTGAACCAGTCTGAGCGAAGGAGGGAACCGTGGGGAACAGTCTGTAAGATAAGGGTTATCCATGGGGAGCAGTGCATAAGAGAGGGGGTTATCTGTAAAAATAGGGGTGCAGTCTGTTCTAAGAAAAGGTTACACTCTGCTCCCTACTTCACCATGGATCCCCAAACCCACCCTCGCAACTTTCCCACCCAAGTCAACCCTTTTCATGCTTCCCTGTCACTGCCTCCCAGTCGGCTTACCTAGTCTACCCTTTCCCACCCATGCTGCCCTCTTCCTCGCTATCTTTCCCACCCCCTTCCTGCTTCTCGCACCCATACTCCCCTTTTCTCAACTCCCTATGGTTTACTCCTCCCTATTGATCTATGCTTCTCCCATCTCTCACCGAGCCTACCACCTACGCTCCCCTCTTCCACTGTCTCCCCTATCTCCCTATTGACCTCTCACCTACTCTACCCTTCTCCCACCCATGCTGCCCTCTTCCACTGTCTCCCCCTTGCTATCTCACCTGCTTCTTCCACCCATACTCCCCTCTTCTACTCTCAGCTTACCTTCCCAACTCCCTATATGGCTTACTCCTCCCCATTGATCTACGCTTCTCCCATCTTTCACCGTCTCTGCCTCCCAGTCTGCTTACCTCTCACCTCGTATACCCTTCTCCCACCCATGCTGCCCTCTTCCACTGTCTCCCCCTCTCTCGTACCTATACCCTTCTCCCACCCATGCTGCCCTCTTCCACTGTCTGCCCCTTGCCCCCCTCTCTCGTACCTGTACCTCCCTCACGGTACACCCCTCTTTCTCTGTCTCCCCCTACTCCGCCTCCCGATGGATCGCACCCGATAGATGACATCATGACTCCCTCTTTCACTCACATCACTCGCCAACCCCAAACCACCACAATCTTACCTTGGAAAGGTTGCTCTTTTCGGCACGGCAGGGGAATCGAACTCAGGACACCTTCGTCGAAAGGCTGCAAAGCTGCGCCGCTAACCACTAAGCCACGCAGCTATCTGGTTGATATGTGCTGCTGCCCTGGCCTGTATAGTTCTGACAAATCATTGTCATGGGTTTAAAGTGAAGTTAAAAGTCTGATGGTTGGTGCAAGAATAATAAAAATACATTTTATTTATATAGCCCCAACGTATTCAGCAGCACTTTACAAACTCTAGGGTTCAAGTACAGCAAAAGAAAACCCTACTTGAGTTTAGAGACACCCCACACGGGATTCGAACTCAGGACACCAGTGCTGAAAGGATGCAAGGCTGCGTCGCTAACCACTAAACCATGCAGCTACCTGGTTGACAAAGGCTGCTGCCCTGGCCTGTGTAGTTCTGACTAATAAGTGTCATGTTTAAAGTGAAGTTAAAAGTTTGATGGTTGGTGCAAGAATAATAAAAATACATTTTATTTAGATAGCCCCAACGTATTCAGCAGCACTTTACAAACTCTAGGGTTCAAGTACAGCAAAAGAAAACCCTGCTTGAGTTTGGGGACACCCCATACGGGATTCGAACTCAGGACACCATTGCTGAAAGGATGCAAGGCTGTGTCGCTAACCACTGAACCACGCAGCTACTTGGTTGACAAACGGTGCTGCCCTGGCCTGTGTAGTTCTGACTAATCATTGTCATGGGTTTATAGTGAAGTTAAAAGTTTGATGGTTGGTGCAAGAATAATAAAAATACATTTTATTTAGATAGCGCCAACGTATTCAGCAGCACTTTACAAACTCTAGGGTTCAAGTACAGCAAAAGAAAACCCCACTCGAGTTTGGGGACACCCCACACGGGATTCAAACTCAGGACGCAAGCGTTGAAAGGCTGCAAAGCTGCGTCGCTAACCAGTGAGCCACGCAGGCATCTGTTTAGCTCGAGGTGCTGCCCTGGCCTGTACAGTTCAGACAAATCATTCTCATGGGTTTAAAGTGAAGTTAAACGTTTGAGGGTTGGTGTAAGCATGATAATAATACATGTAATTTATATAGCACCAACGTATTCAGCAGCACTTTACAAACTGTAGGGTTCAAGTACAGCCAAACCAGCCCCCCCCTTGGGGAAACCCAACACGGGATTTGAACTAAGGACACCAGCGTTGAAAGTCTGCGCTGCTAAGCACTGAGCCACGCAGCTGACTGCTTAAAGGGTTTGTCCCATGAAAAGCATCTTATTTATACTGCTATTTTATGTGGATTTAAGACTTTTCCTAAATACATTGCTTTATCAAAACTGCTTTGTTTGGCCGCTATCTTAATTTATTCCCTTCATTGTTGACACTGCGTTTCTATGGCCACTGGGCTTATCTGCTCATTTCCCAAGTGACGTAGCTGCCTGTTCTCAGGAGGGGAGGGAGGGGCTGACAAGCAACGGAGCTCCTCAGATAGGGGAGGGCGGGAGCTGAGAGCTTCGGGATTACTGTGCTGTCTATCTTCAGCTTTTCCACTTATCAGCCGGTTTAATTGAATTTGGCTGATAAGGGCTGAGATAAGGAGTCCGTTACCTCTGTATGTAATGCAAGCTGACTCAAATCCAGCTCTGCTACATCAGTTTCCGCATCAGCTTCATACTGTGGTAATGCATAGCAGATAGCAGAGCAAGTGAAGCCCCGCCCACCAATGTGCCGGGAAATCCAGGAAGTGAAGAGAGCACAGAGCCTTCAGGCTGCAGAACTGTATAGTTCAGGAACTACGTCAGTCATTGCGAAGGAAAGAAATAAAGTTAAAAGTCTGAGGGTTGGACGGATGGTTTGTGAGATAGGGAGTGATCCATGGAGAGCAGCGCTTAAAATGAACCATGGGTGTGTAAGATACGGGGTGAACCAGTCTGAGCGAAGGAGGGAACCGTGGGGAACAGTCTGTAAGATAAGGGTTATCCATGGGGAGCAGTGCATAAGAGAGGGGGTTATCTGTAAAAATAGGGGTGCAGTCTGTTCTAAGAAAAGGTTACACTCTGCTCCCTACTTCACCATGGATCCCCAAACCCACCCTCGCAACTTTCCCACCCAAGTCAACCCTTTTCATGCTTCCCTGTCACTGCCTCCCAGTCGGCTTACCTAGTCTACCCTTTCCCACCCATGCTGCCCTCTTCCTCGCTATCTTTCCCACCCCCTTCCTGCTTCTCGCACCCATACTCCCCTTTTCTCAACTCCCTATGGTTTACTCCTCCCTATTGATCTATGCTTCTCCCATCTCTCACCGAGCCTACCACCTACGCTCCCCTCTTCCACTGTCTCCCCTATCTCCCTATTGACCTCTCACCTACTCTACCCTTCTCCCACCCATGCTGCCCTCTTCCACTGTCTCCCCCTTGCTATCTCACCTGCTTCTTCCACCCATACTCCCCTCTTCTACTCTCAGCTTACCTTCCCAACTCCCTATATGGCTTACTCCTCCCCATTGATCTACACTTCTCCCATCTTTCACCGTCTCTGCCTCCCAGTCTGCTTACCTCTCACCTCGTATACCCTTCTCCCACCCATGCTGCCCTCTTCCACTGTCTCCCCCTCTCTCGTACCTATACCCTTCTCCCACCCATGCTGCCCTCTTCCACTGTCTGCCCCTTGCCCCCCTCTCTCGTACCTGTACCTCCCTCACGGTACACCCCTCTTTCTCTGTCTCCCCCTACTCCGCCTCCCGATGGATCGCACCCGATAGATGACATCATGACTCCCTCTTTCACTCACATCACTCGCCAACCCCAAACCACCACAATCTTACCTTGGAAAGGTTGCTCTTTTCGGCACGGCAGGGGAATCGAACTCAGGACACCTTCGTCGAAAGGCTGCAAAGCTGCGCCGCTAACCACTAAGCCACGCAGCTATCTGGTTGATATGTGCTGCTGCCCTGGCCTGTATAGTTCTGACAAATCATTGTCATGGGTTTAAAGTGAAGTTAAAAGTCTGATGGTTGGTGCAAGAATAATAAAAATACATTTTATTTATATAGCCCCAACGTATTCAGCAGCACTTTACAAACTCTAGGGTTCAAGTACAGCAAAAGAAAACCCTACTTGAGTTTAGAGACACCCCACACGGGATTCGAACTCAGGACACCAGTGCTGAAAGGATGCAAGGCTGCGTCGCTAACCACTAAACCATGCAGCTACCTGGTTGACAAAGGCTGCTGCCCTGGCCTGTGTAGTTCTGACTAATAAGTGTCATGTTTAAAGTGAAGTTAAAAGTTTGATGGTTGGTGCAAGAATAATAAAAATACATTTTATTTAGATAGCCCCAACGTATTCAGCAGCACTTTACAAACTCTAGGGTTCAAGTACAGCAAAAGAAAACCCTGCTTGAGTTTGGGGACACCCCATACGGGATTCGAACTCAGGACACCATTGCTGAAAGGATGCAAGGCTGTGTCGCTAACCACTGAACCACGCAGCTACTTGGTTGACAAACGGTGCTGCCCTGGCCTGTGTAGTTCTGACTAATCATTGTCATGGGTTTATAGTGAAGTTAAAAGTTTGATGGTTGGTGCAAGAATAATAAAAATACATTTTATTTAGATAGCGCCAACGTATTCAGCAGCACTTTACAAACTCTAGGGTTCAAGTACAGCAAAAGAAAACCCCACTCGAGTTTGGGGACACCCCACACGGGATTCAAACTCAGGACGCAAGCGTTGAAAGGCTGCAAAGCTGCGTCGCTAACCAGTGAGCCACGCAGGCATCTGTTTAGCTCGAGGTGCTGCCCTGGCCTGTACAGTTCAGACAAATCATTCTCATGGGTTTAAAGTGAAGTTAAACGTTTGAGGGTTGGTGTAAGCATGATAATAATACATGTAATTTATATAGCACCAACGTATTCAGCAGCACTTTACAAACTGTAGGGTTCAAGTACAGCCAAACCAGCCCCCCCCTTGGGGAAACCCAACACGGGATTTGAACTAAGGACACCAGCGTTGAAAGTCTGCGCTGCTAAGCACTGAGCCACGCAGCTGACTGCTTAAAGGGTTTGTCCCATGAAAAGCATCTTATTTATACTGCTATTTTATGTGGATTTAAGACTTTTCCTAAATACATTGCTTTATCAAAACTGCTTTGTTTGGCCGCTATCTTAATTTATTCCCTTCATTGTTGACACTGCGTTTCTATGGCCACTGGGCTTATCTGCTCATTTCCCAAGTGACGTAGCTGCCTGTTCTCAGGAGGGGAGGGAGGGGCTGACAAGCAACGGAGCTCCTCAGATAGGGGAGGGCGGGAGCTGAGAGCTTCGGGATTACTGTGCTGTCTATCTTCAGCTTTTCCACTTATCAGCCGGTTTAATTGAATTTGGCTGATAAGGGCTGAGATAAGGAGTCCGTTACCTCTGTATGTAATGCAAGCTGACTCAAATCCAGCTCTGCTACATCAGTTTCCGCATCAGCTTCATACTGTGGTAATGCATAGCAGATAGCAGAGCAAGTGAAGCCCCGCCCACCAATGTGCCGGGAAATCCAGGAAGTGAAGAGAGCACAGAGCCTTCAGGCTGCAGAACTGTATAGTTCAGGAACTACGTCAGTCATTGCGAAGGAAAGAAATAAAGTTAAAAGTCTGAGGGTTGGACGGATGGTTTGTGAGATAGGGAGTGATCCATGGAGAGCAGCGCTTAAAATGAACCATGGGTGTGTAAGATACGGGGTGAACCAGTCTGAGCGAAGGAGGGAACCGTGGGGAACAGTCTGTAAGATAAGGGTTATCCATGGGGAGCAGTGCATAAGAGAGGGGGTTATCTGTAAAAATAGGGGTGCAGTCTGTTCTAAGAAAAGGTTACACTCTGCTCCCTACTTCACCATGGATCCCCAAACCCACCCTCGCAACTTTCCCACCCAAGTCAACCCTTTTCATGCTTCCCTGTCACTGCCTCCCAGTCGGCTTACCTAGTCTACCCTTTCCCACCCATGCTGCCCTCTTCCTCGCTATCTTTCCCACCCCCTTCCTGCTTCTCGCACCCATACTCCCCTTTTCTCAACTCCCTATGGTTTACTCCTCCCTATTGATCTATGCTTCTCCCATCTCTCACCGAGCCTACCACCTACGCTCCCCTCTTCCACTGTCTCCCCTATCTCCCTATTGACCTCTCACCTACTCTACCCTTCTCCCACCCATGCTGCCCTCTTCCACTGTCTCCCCCTTGCTATCTCACCTGCTTCTTCCACCCATACTCCCCTCTTCTACTCTCAGCTTACCTTCCCAACTCCCTATATGGCTTACTCCTCCCCATTGATCTACGCTTCTCCCATCTTTCACCGTCTCTGCCTCCCAGTCTGCTTACCTCTCACCTCGTATACCCTTCTCCCACCCATGCTGCCCTCTTCCACTGTCTCCCCCTCTCTCGTACCTATACCCTTCTCCCACCCATGCTGCCCTCTTCCACTGTCTGCCCCTTGCCCCCCTCTCTCGTACCTGTACCTCCCTCACGGTACACCCCTCTTTCTCTGTCTCCCCCTACTCCGCCTCCCGATGGATCGCACCCGATAGATGACATCATGACTCCCTCTTTCACTCACATCACTCGCCAACCCCAAACCACCACAATCTTACCTTGGAAAGGTTGCTCTTTTCGGCACGGCAGGGGAATCGAACTCAGGACACCTTCGTCGAAAGGCTGCAAAGCTGCGCCGCTAACCACTAAGCCACGCAGCTATCTGGTTGATATGTGCTGCTGCCCTGGCCTGTATAGTTCTGACAAATCATTGTCATGGGTTTAAAGTGAAGTTAAAAGTCTGATGGTTGGTGCAAGAATAATAAAAATACATTTTATTTATATAGCCCCAACGTATTCAGCAGCACTTTACAAACTCTAGGGTTCAAGTACAGCAAAAGAAAACCCTACTTGAGTTTAGAGACACCCCACACGGGATTCGAACTCAGGACACCAGTGCTGAAAGGATGCAAGGCTGCGTCGCTAACCACTAAACCATGCAGCTACCTGGTTGACAAAGGCTGCTGCCCTGGCCTGTGTAGTTCTGACTAATAAGTGTCATGTTTAAAGTGAAGTTAAAAGTTTGATGGTTGGTGCAAGAATAATAAAAATACATTTTATTTAGATAGCCCCAACGTATTCAGCAGCACTTTACAAACTCTAGGGTTCAAGTACAGCAAAAGAAAACCCTGCTTGAGTTTGGGGACACCCCATACGGGATTCGAACTCAGGACACCATTGCTGAAAGGATGCAAGGCTGTGTCGCTAACCACTGAACCACGCAGCTACTTGGTTGACAAACGGTGCTGCCCTGGCCTGTGTAGTTCTGACTAATCATTGTCATGGGTTTATAGTGAAGTTAAAAGTTTGATGGTTGGTGCAAGAATAATAAAAATACATTTTATTTAGATAGCGCCAACGTATTCAGCAGCACTTTACAAACTCTAGGGTTCAAGTACAGCAAAAGAAAACCCCACTCGAGTTTGGGGACACCCCACACGGGATTCAAACTCAGGACGCAAGCGTTGAAAGGCTGCAAAGCTGCGTCGCTAACCAGTGAGCCACGCAGGCATCTGTTTAGCTCGAGGTGCTGCCCTGGCCTGTACAGTTCAGACAAATCATTCTCATGGGTTTAAAGTGAAGTTAAACGTTTGAGGGTTGGTGTAAGCATGATAATAATACATGTAATTTATATAGCACCAACGTATTCAGCAGCACTTTACAAACTGTAGGGTTCAAGTACAGCCAAACCAGCCCCCCCCTTGGGGAAACCCAACACGGGATTTGAACTAAGGACACCAGCGTTGAAAGTCTGCGCTGCTAAGCACTGAGCCACGCAGCTGACTGCTTAAAGGGTTTGTCCCATGAAAAGCATCTTATTTATACTGCTATTTTATGTGGATTTAAGACTTTTCCTAAATACATTGCTTTATCAAAACTGCTTTGTTTGGCCGCTATCTTAATTTATTCCCTTCATTGTTGACACTGCGTTTCTATGGCCACTGGGCTTATCTGCTCATTTCCCAAGTGACGTAGCTGCCTGTTCTCAGGAGGGGAGGGAGGGGCTGACAAGCAACGGAGCTCCTCAGATAGGGGAGGGCGGGAGCTGAGAGCTTCGGGATTACTGTGCTGTCTATCTTCAGCTTTTCCACTTATCAGCCGTTTAATTGAATTTGGCTGATAAGGGCTGAGATAAGGAGTCCGTTACCTCTGTATGTAATGCAAGCTGACTCAAATCCAGCTCTGCTACATCAGTTTCCGCATCAGCTTCATACTGTGGTAATGCATAGCAGATAGCAGAGCAAGTGAAGCCCCGCCCACCAATGTGCCGGGAAATCCAGGAAGTGAAGAGAGCACAGAGCCTTCAGGCTGCAGAACTGTATAGTTCAGGAACTACGTCAGTCATTGCGAAGGAAAGAAATAAAGTTAAAAGTCTGAGGGTTGGACGGATGGTTTGTGAGATAGGGAGTGATCCATGGAGAGCAGCGCTTAAAATGAACCATGGGTGTGTAAGATACGGGGTGAACCAGTCTGAGCGAAGGAGGGAACCGTGGGGAACAGTCTGTAAGATAAGGGTTATCCATGGGGAGCAGTGCATAAGAGAGGGGGTTATCTGTAAAAATAGGGGTGCAGTCTGTTCTAAGAAAAGGTTACACTCTGCTCCCTACTTCACCATGGATCCCCAAACCCACCCTCGCAACTTTCCCACCCAAGTCAACCCTTTTCATGCTTCCCTGTCACTGCCTCCCAGTCGGCTTACCTAGTCTACCCTTTCCCACCCATGCTGCCCTCTTCCTCGCTATCTTTCCCACCCCCTTCCTGCTTCTCGCACCCATACTCCCCTTTTCTCAACTCCCTATGGTTTACTCCTCCCTATTGATCTATGCTTCTCCCATCTCTCACCGAGCCTACCACCTACGCTCCCCTCTTCCACTGTCTCCCCTATCTCCCTATTGACCTCTCACCTACTCTACCCTTCTCCCACCCATGCTGCCCTCTTCCACTGTCTCCCCCTTGCTATCTCACCTGCTTCTTCCACCCATACTCCCCTCTTCTACTCTCAGCTTACCTTCCCAACTCCCTATATGGCTTACTCCTCCCCATTGATCTACGCTTCTCCCATCTTTCACCGTCTCTGCCTCCCAGTCTGCTTACCTCTCACCTCGTATACCCTTCTCCCACCCATGCTGCCCTCTTCCACTGTCTCCCCCTCTCTCGTACCTATACCCTTCTCCCACCCATGCTGCCCTCTTCCACTGTCTGCCCCTTGCCCCCCTCTCTCGTACCTGTACCTCCCTCACGGTACACCCCTCTTTCTCTGTCTCCCCCTACTCCGCCTCCCGATGGATCGCACCCGATAGATGACATCATGACTCCCTCTTTCACTCACATCACTCGCCAACCCCAAACCACCACAATCTTACCTTGGAAAGGTTGCTCTTTTCGGCACGGCAGGGGAATCGAACTCAGGACACCTTCGTCGAAAGGCTGCAAAGCTGCGCCGCTAACCACTAAGCCACGCAGCTATCTGGTTGATATGTGCTGCTGCCCTGGCCTGTATAGTTCTGACAAATCATTGTCATGGGTTTAAAGTGAAGTTAAAAGTCTGATGGTTGGTGCAAGAATAATAAAAATACATTTTATTTATATAGCCCCAACGTATTCAGCAGCACTTTACAAACTCTAGGGTTCAAGTACAGCAAAAGAAAACCCTACTTGAGTTTAGAGACACCCCACACGGGATTCGAACTCAGGACACCAGTGCTGAAAGGATGCAAGGCTGCGTCGCTAACCACTAAACCATGCAGCTACCTGGTTGACAAAGGCTGCTGCCCTGGCCTGTGTAGTTCTGACTAATAAGTGTCATGTTTAAAGTGAAGTTAAAAGTTTGATGGTTGGTGCAAGAATAATAAAAATACATTTTATTTAGATAGCCCCAACGTATTCAGCAGCACTTTACAAACTCTAGGGTTCAAGTACAGCAAAAGAAAACCCTGCTTGAGTTTGGGGACACCCCATACGGGATTCGAACTCAGGACACCATTGCTGAAAGGATGCAAGGCTGTGTCGCTAACCACTGAACCACGCAGCTACTTGGTTGACAAACGGTGCTGCCCTGGCCTGTGTAGTTCTGACTAATCATTGTCATGGGTTTATAGTGAAGTTAAAAGTTTGATGGTTGGTGCAAGAATAATAAAAATACATTTTATTTAGATAGCGCCAACGTATTCAGCAGCACTTTACAAACTCTAGGGTTCAAGTACAGCAAAAGAAAACCCCACTCGAGTTTGGGGACACCCCACACGGGATTCAAACTCAGGACGCAAGCGTTGAAAGGCTGCAAAGCTGCGTCGCTAACCAGTGAGCCACGCAGGCATCTGTTTAGCTCGAGGTGCTGCCCTGGCCTGTACAGTTCAGACAAATCATTCTCATGGGTTTAAAGTGAAGTTAAACGTTTGAGGGTTGGTGTAAGCATGATAATAATACATGTAATTTATATAGCACCAACGTATTCAGCAGCACTTTACAAACTGTAGGGTTCAAGTACAGCCAAACCAGCCCCCCCCTTGGGGAAACCCAACACGGGATTTGAACTAAGGACACCAGCGTTGAAAGTCTGCGCTGCTAAGCACTGAGCCACGCAGCTGACTGCTTAAAGGGTTTGTCCCATGAAAAGCATCTTATTTATACTGCTATTTTATGTGGATTTAAGACTTTTCCTAAATACATTGCTTTATCAAAACTGCTTTGTTTGGCCGCTATCTTAATTTATTCCCTTCATTGTTGACACTGCGTTTCTATGGCCACTGGGCTTATCTGCTCATTTCCCAAGTGACGTAGCTGCCTGTTCTCAGGAGGGGAGGGAGGGGCTGACAAGCAACGGAGCTCCTCAGATAGGGGAGGGCGGGAGCTGAGAGCTTCGGGATTACTGTGCTGTCTATCTTCAGCTTTTCCACTTATCAGCCGGTTTAATTGAATTTGGCTGATAAGGGCTGAGATAAGGAGTCCGTTACCTCTGTATGTAATGCAAGCTGACTCAAATCCAGCTCTGCTACATCAGTTTCCGCATCAGCTTCATACTGTGGTAATGCATAGCAGATAGCAGAGCAAGTGAAGCCCCGCCCACCAATGTGCCGGGAAATCCAGGAAGTGAAGAGAGCACAGAGCCTTCAGGCTGCAGAACTGTATAGTTCAGGAACTACGTCAGTCATTGCGAAGGAAAGAAATAAAGTTAAAAGTCTGAGGGTTGGACGGATGGTTTGTGAGATAGGGAGTGATCCATGGAGAGCAGCGCTTAAAATGAACCATGGGTGTGTAAGATACGGGGTGAACCAGTCTGAGCGAAGGAGGGAACCGTGGGGAACAGTCTGTAAGATAAGGGTTATCCATGGGGAGCAGTGCATAAGAGAGGGGGTTATCTGTAAAAATAGGGGTGCAGTCTGTTCTAAGAAAAGGTTACACTCTGCTCCCTACTTCACCATGGATCCCCAAACCCACCCTCGCAACTTTCCCACCCAAGTCAACCCTTTTCATGCTTCCCTGTCACTGCCTCCCAGTCGGCTTACCTAGTCTACCCTTTCCCACCCATGCTGCCCTCTTCCTCGCTATCTTCCCACCCCCTTCCTGCTTCTCGCACCCATACTCCCCTTTTCTCAACTCCCTATGGTTTACTCCTCCCTATTGATCTATGCTTCTCCCATCTCTCACCGAGCCTACCACCTACGCTCCCCTCTTCCACTGTCTCCCCTATCTCCCTATTGACCTCTCACCTACTCTACCCTTCTCCCACCCATGCTGCCCTCTTCCACTGTCTCCCCCTTGCTATCTCACCTGCTTCTTCCACCCATACTCCCCTCTTCTACTCTCAGCTTACCTTCCCAACTCCCTATATGGCTTACTCCTCCCCATTGATCTACGCTTCTCCATCTTTCACCGTCTCTGCCTCCAGTCTGCTTACCTCTCACCTCGTATACCCTTCTCCCACCCATGCTGCCCTCTTCCACTGTCTCCCCCTCTCTCGTACCTATACCCTTCTCCCACCCATGCTGCCCTCTTCCACTGTCTGCCCCTTGCCCCCCTCTCTCGTACCTGTACCTCCCTCACGGTACACCCCTCTTTCTCTGTCTCCCCCTACTCCGCCTCCCGATGGATCGCACCCGATAGATGACATCATGACTCCCTCTTTCACTCACATCACTCGCCAACCCAAACCACCACAATCTTACCTTGGAAAGGTTGCTCTTTTCGGCACGGCAGGGGAATCGAACTCAGGACACCTTCGTCGAAAGGCTGCAAAGCTGCGCCGCTAACCACTAAGCCACGCAGCTATCTGGTTGATATGTGCTGCTGCCCTGGCCTGTATAGTTCTGACAAATCATTGTCATGGGTTTAAAGTGAAGTTAAAAGTCTGATGGTTGGTGCAAGAATAATAAAAATACATTTTATTTATATAGCCCCAACGTATTCAGCAGCACTTTACAAACTCTAGGGTTCAAGTACAGCAAAAGAAAACCCTACTTGAGTTTAGAGACACCCCACACGGGATTCGAACTCAGGACACCAGTGCTGAAAGGATGCAAGGCTGCGTCGCTAACCACTAAACCATGCAGCTACCTGGTTGACAAAGGCTGCTGCCCTGGCCTGTGTAGTTCTGACTAATAAGTGTCATGTTTAAAGTGAAGTTAAAAGTTTGATGGTTGGTGCAAGATAATAAAAATACATTTTATTTAGATAGCCCCAACGTATTCAGCAGCACTTTACAAACTCTAGGGTTCAAGTACAGCAAAAGAAAACCCTGCTTGAGTTTGGGGACACCCCATACGGGATTCGAACTCAGGACACCATTGCTGAAAGGATGCAAGGCTGTGTCGCTAACCACTGAACCACGCAGCTACTTGGTTGACAAACGGTGCTGCCCTGGCCTGTGTAGTTCTGACTAATCATTGTCATGGGTTTATAGTGAAGTTAAAAGTTTGATGGTTGGTGCAAGAATAATAAAAATACATTTTATTTAGATAGCGCCAACGTATTCAGCAGCACTTTACAAACTCTAGGGTTCAAGTACAGCAAAAGAAAACCCCACTCGAGTTTGGGGACACCCCACACGGGATTCAAACTCAGGACGCAAGCGTTGAAAGGCTGCAAAGCTGCGTCGCTAACCAGTGAGCCACGCAGGCATCTGTTTAGCTCGAGGTGCTGCCCTGGCCTGTACAGTTCAGACAAATCATTCTCATGGGTTTAAAGTGAAGTTAAACGTTTGAGGGTTGGTGTAAGCATGATAATAATACATGTAATTTATATAGCACCAACGTATTCAGCAGCACTTTACAAACTGTAGGGTTCAAGTACAGCCAAACCAGCCCCCCCCCTTGGGGAAACCCAACACGGGATTTGAACTAAGGACACCAGCGTTGAAAGTCAAGTCTGCGCTGCTAAGCACTGAGCCACGCAGCTGACTGCTTAAAGGGTTTGTCCCATGAAAAGCATCTTATTTATACTGCTATTTTATGTGGATTTAAGACTTTTCCTAAATACATTGCTTTATCAAAACTGCTTTGTTTGGCCGCTATCTTAATTTATTCCCTTCATTGTTGACACTGCGTTTCTATGGCCACTGGGCTTATCTGCTCATTTCCCAAGTGACGTAGCTGCCTGTTCTCAGGAGGGGAGGGAGGGGCTGACAAGCAACGGAGCTCCTCAGATAGGGGAGGGCGGGAGCTGAGAGCTTCGGGATTACTGTGCTGTCTATCTTCAGCTTTTCCACTTATCAGCCGGTTTAATTGAATTTGGCTGATAAGGGCTGAGATAAGGAGTCCGTTACCTCTGTATGTAATGCAAGCTGACTCAAATCCAGCTCTGCTACATCAGTTTCCGCATCAGCTTCATACTGTGGTAATGCATAGCAGATAGCAGAGCAAGTGAAGCCCCGCCCACCAATGTGCCGGGAAATCCAGGAAGTGAAGAGAGCACAGAGCCTTCAGGCTGCAGAACTGTATAGTTCAGGAACTACGTCAGTCATTGCGAAGGAAAGAAATAAAGTTAAAAGTCTGAGGGTTGGACGGATGGTTTGTGAGATAGGGAGTGATCCATGGAGAGCAGCGCTTAAAATGAACCATGGGTGTGTAAGATACGGGGTGAACCAGTCTGAGCGAAGGAGGGAACCGTGGGGAACAGTCTGTAAGATAAGGGTTATCCATGGGGAGCAGTGCATAAGAGAGGGGGTTATCTGTAAAAATAGGGGTGCAGTCTGTTCTAAGAAAAGGTTACACTCTGCTCCCTACTTCACCATGGATCCCCAAACCCACCCTCGCAACTTTCCCACCCAAGTCAACCCTTTTCATGCTTCCCTGTCACTGCCTCCCAGTCGGCTTACCTAGTCTACCCTTTCCCACCCATGCTGCCCTCTTCCTCGCTATCTTTCCCACCCCCTTCCTGCTTCTCGCACCCATACTCCCCTTTTCTCAACTCCCTATGGTTTACTCCTCCCTATTGATCTATGCTTCTCCCATCTCTCACCGAGCCTACCACCTACGCTCCCCTCTTCCACTGTCTCCCCTATCTCCCTATTGACCTCTCACCTACTCTACCCTTCTCCCACCCATGCTGCCCTCTTCCACTGTCTCCCCCTTGCTATCTCACCTGCTTCTTCCACCCATACTCCCCTCTTCTACTCTCAGCTTACCTTCCCAACTCCCTATATGGCTTACTCCTCCCCATTGATCTACGCTTCTCCCATCTTTCACCGTCTCTGCCTCCCAGTCTGCTTACCTCTCACCTCGTATACCCTTCTCCCACCCATGCTGCCCTCTTCCACTGTCTCCCCCTCTCTCGTACCTATACCCTTCTCCCACCCATGCTGCCCTCTTCCACTGTCTGCCCCTTGCCCCCCTCTCTCGTACCTGTACCTCCCTCACGGTACACCCCTCTTTCTCTGTCTCCCCCTACTCCGCCTCCCGATGGATCGCACCCGATAGATGACATCATGACTCCCTCTTTCACTCACATCACTCGCCAACCCCAAACCACCACAATCTTACCTTGGAAAGGTTGCTCTTTTCGGCACGGCAGGGGAATCGAACTCAGGACACCTTCGTCGAAAGGCTGCAAAGCTGCGCCGCTAACCACTAAGCCACGCAGCTATCTGGTTGATATGTGCTGCTGCCCTGGCCTGTATAGTTCTGACAAATCATTGTCATGGGTTTAAAGTGAAGTTAAAAGTCTGATGGTTGGTGCAAGAATAATAAAAATACATTTTATTTATATAGCCCCAACGTATTCAGCAGCACTTTACAAACTCTAGGGTTCAAGTACAGCAAAAGAAAACCCTACTTGAGTTTAGAGACACCCCACACGGGATTCGAACTCAGGACACCAGTGCTGAAAGGATGCAAGGCTGCGTCGCTAACCACTAAACCATGCAGCTACCTGGTTGACAAAGGCTGCTGCCCTGGCCTGTGTAGTTCTGACTAATAAGTGTCATGTTTAAAGTGAAGTTAAAAGTTTGATGGTTGGTGCAAGAATAATAAAAATACATTTTATTTAGATAGCCCCAACGTATTCAGCAGCACTTTACAAACTCTAGGGTTCAAGTACAGCAAAAGAAAACCCTGCTTGAGTTTGGGGACACCCCATACGGGATTCGAACTCAGGACACCATTGCTGAAAGGATGCAAGGCTGTGTCGCTAACCACTGAACCACGCAGCTACTTGGTTGACAAACGGTGCTGCCCTGGCCTGTGTAGTTCTGACTAATCATTGTCATGGGTTTATAGTGAAGTTAAAAGTTTGATGGTTGGTGCAAGAATAATAAAAATACATTTTATTTAGATAGCGCCAACGTATTCAGCAGCACTTTACAAACTCTAGGGTTCAAGTACAGCAAAAGAAAACCCCACTCGAGTTTGGGGACACCCCACACGGGATTCAAACTCAGGACGCAAGCGTTGAAAGGCTGCAAAGCTGCGTCGCTAACCAGTGAGCCACGCAGGCATCTGTTTAGCTCGAGGTGCTGCCCTGGCCTGTACAGTTCAGACAAATCATTCTCATGGGTTTAAAGTGAAGTTAAACGTTTGAGGGTTGGTGTAAGCATGATAATAATACATGTAATTTATATAGCACCAACGTATTCAGCAGCACTTTACAAACTGTAGTGTAGTTAAAAGTTTGATGGTTGGTGCAAGAATAATAAAAATACATTTTATTTAGATAGCGCCAACGTATTCAGCAGCACTTTACAAACTCTAGGGTTCAAGTACAGCAAAAGAAAACCCCACTCGAGTTTGGGGACACCCCACACGGGATTCAAACTCAGGACGCAAGCGTTGAAAGGCTGCAAAGCTGCGTCGCTAACCAGTGAGCCACGCAGGCATCTGTTTAGCTCGAGGTGCTGCCCTGGCCTGTACAGTTCAGACAAATCATTCTCATGGGTTTAAAGTGAAGTTAACGCAAGCGTTGAAAGGCTGCAAAGCTGCGTCGCTAACCAGTGAGCCACGCAGGCATCTGTTTAGCTCGAGGTGCTGCCCTGGCCTGTACAGTTCAGACAAATCATTCTCATGGGTTTAAAGTGAAGTTAAACGTTTGAGGGTTGGTGTAAGCATGATAATAATACATATACTTTATATAACACCAACGTATTCAGCAGCACTTTACAAACTGTAGGGTTCAAGTACAGCCAAACCAGCCCCCCCCTTGGGGAAACCCAACACGGGATTTGAACTAAGGACACCAGCGTTGAAAGTCTGCGCTGCTAAGCACTGAGCCACGCAGCTGACTGCTTAAAGGGTTTGTCCCATGAAAAGCATCTTATTTATACTGCTATTTTATGTGGATTTAAGACTTTTCCTAAATACATTGCTTTATCAAAACTGCTTTGTTTGGCCGCTATCTTAATTTATTCCCTTCATTGTTGACACTGCGTTTCTATGGCCACTGGGCTTATCTGCTCATTTCCCAAGTGACGTAGCTGCCTGTTCTCAGGAGGGGAGGGAGGGGCTGACAAGCAACGGAGCTCCTCAGATAGGGGAGGGCGGGAGCTGAGAGCTTCGGGATTACTGTGCTGTCTATCTTCAGCTTTTCCACTTATCAGCCGGTTTAATTGAATTTGGCTGATAAGGGCTGAGATAAGGAGTCCGTTACCTCTGTATGTAATGCAAGCTGACTCAAATCCAGCTCTGCTACATCAGTTTCCGCATCAGCTTCATACTGTGGTAATGCATAGCAGATAGCAGAGCAAGTGAAGCCCCGCCCACCAATGTGCCGGGAAATCCAGGAAGTGAAGAGAGCACAGAGCCTTCAGGCTGCAGAACTGTATAGTTCAGGAACTACGTCAGTCATTGCGAAGGAAAGAAATAAAGTTAAAAGTCTGAGGGTTGGACGGATGGTTTGTGAGATAGGGAGTGATCCATGGAGAGCAGCGCTTAAAATGAACCATGGGTGTGTAAGATACGGGGTGAACCAGTCTGAGCGAAGGAGGGAACCGTGGGGAACAGTCTGTAAGATAAGGGTTATCCATGGGGAGCAGTGCATAAGAGAGGGGGTTATCTGTAAAAATAGGGGTGCAGTCTGTTCTAAGAAAAGGTTACACTCTGCTCCCTACTTCACCATGGATCCCCAAACCCACCCTCGCAACTTTCCCACCCAAGTCAACCCTTTTCATGCTTCCCTGTCACTGCCTCCCAGTCGGCTTACCTAGTCTACCCTTTCCCACCCATGCTGCCCTCTTCCTCGCTATCTTTCCCACCCCCTTCCTGCTTCTCGCACCCATACTCCCCTTTTCTCAACTCCCTATGGTTTACTCCTCCCTATTGATCTATGCTTCTCCCATCTCTCACCGAGCCTACCACCTACGCTCCCCTCTTCCACTGTCTCCCCTATCTCCCTATTGACCTCTCACCTACTCTACCCTTCTCCCACCCATGCTGCCCTCTTCCACTGTCTCCCCCTTGCTATCTCACCTGCTTCTTCCACCCATACTCCCCTCTTCTACTCTCAGCTTACCTTCCCAACTCCCTATATGGCTTACTCCTCCCCATTGATCTACGCTTCTCCCATCTTTCACCGTCTCTGCCTCCCAGTCTGCTTACCTCTCACCTCGTATACCCTTCTCCCACCCATGCTGCCCTCTTCCACTGTCTCCCCCTCTCTCGTACCTATACCCTTCTCCCACCCATGCTGCCCTCTTCCACTGTCTGCCCCTTGCCCCCCTCTCTCGTACCTGTACCTCCCTCACGGTACACCCCTCTTTCTCTGTCTCCCCCTACTCCGCCTCCCGATGGATCGCACCCGATAGATGACATCATGACTCCCTCTTTCACTCACATCACTCGCCAACCCCAAACCACCACAATCTTACCTTGGAAAGGTTGCTCTTTTCGGCACGGCAGGGGAATCGAACTCAGGACACCTTCGTCGAAAGGCTGCAAAGCTGCGCCGCTAACCACTAAGCCACGCAGCTATCTGGTTGATATGTGCTGCTGCCCTGGCCTGTATAGTTCTGACAAATCATTGTCATGGGTTTAAAGTGAAGTTAAAAGTCTGATGGTTGGTGCAAGAATAATAAAAATACATTTTATTTATATAGCCCCAACGTATTCAGCAGCACTTTACAAACTCTAGGGTTCAAGTACAGCAAAAGAAAACCCTACTTGAGTTTAGAGACACCCCACACGGGATTCGAACTCAGGACACCAGTGCTGAAAGGATGCAAGGCTGCGTCGCTAACCACTAAACCATGCAGCTACCTGGTTGACAAAGGCTGCTGCCCTGGCCTGTGTAGTTCTGACTAATAAGTGTCATGTTTAAAGTGAAGTTAAAAGTTTGATGGTTGGTGCAAGAATAATAAAAATACATTTTATTTAGATAGCCCCAACGTATTCAGCAGCACTTTACAAACTCTAGGGTTCAAGTACAGCAAAAGAAAACCCTGCTTGAGTTTGGGGACACCCCATACGGGATTCGAACTCAGGACACCATTGCTGAAAGGATGCAAGGCTGTGTCGCTAACCACTGAACCACGCAGCTACTTGGTTGACAAACGGTGCTGCCCTGGCCTGTGTAGTTCTGACTAATCATTGTCATGGGTTTATAGTGAAGTTAAAAGTTTGATGGTTGGTGCAAGAATAATAAAAATACATTTTATTTAGATAGCGCCAACGTATTCAGCAGCACTTTACAAACTCTAGGGTTCAAGTACAGCAAAAGAAAACCCCACTCGAGTTTGGGGACACCCCACACGGGATTCAAACTCAGGACGCAAGCGTTGAAAGGCTGCAAAGCTGCGTCGCTAACCAGTGAGCCACGCAGGCATCTGTTTAGCTCGAGGTGCTGCCCTGGCCTGTACAGTTCAGACAAATCATTCTCATGGGTTTAAAGTGAAGTTAAACGTTTGAGGGTTGGTGTAAGCATGATAATAATACATGTAATTTATATAGCACCAACGTATTCAGCAGCACTTTACAAACTGTAGGGTTCAAGTACAGCCAAACCAGCCCCCCCCTTGGGGAAACCCAACACGGGATTTGAACTAAGGACACCAGCGTTGAAAGTCTGCGCTGCTAAGCACTGAGCCACGCAGCTGACTGCTTAAAGGGTTTGTCCCATGAAAAGCATCTTATTTATACTGCTATTTTATGTGGATTTAAGACTTTTCCTAAATACATTGCTTTATCAAAACTGCTTTGTTTGGCCGCTATCTTAATTTATTCCCTTCATTGTTGACACTGCGTTTCTATGGCCACTGGGCTTATCTGCTCATTTCCCAAGTGACGTAGCTGCCTGTTCTCAGGAGGGGAGGGAGGGGCTGACAAGCAACGGAGCTCCTCAGATAGGGGAGGGCGGGAGCTGAGAGCTTCGGGATTACTGTGCTGTCTATCTTCAGCTTTTCCACTTATCAGCCGGTTTAATTGAATTTGGCTGATAAGGGCTGAGATAAGGAGTCCGTTACCTCTGTATGTAATGCAAGCTGACTCAAATCCAGCTCTGCTACATCAGTTTCCGCATCAGCTTCATACTGTGGTAATGCATAGCAGATAGCAGAGCAAGTGAAGCCCCGCCCACCAATGTGCCGGGAAATCCAGGAAGTGAAGAGAGCACAGAGCCTTCAGGCTGCAGAACTGTATAGTTCAGGAACTACGTCAGTCATTGCGAAGGAAAGAAATAAAGTTAAAAGTCTGAGGGTTGGACGGATGGTTTGTGAGATAGGGAGTGATCCATGGAGAGCAGCGCTTAAAATGAACCATGGGTGTGTAAGATACGGGGTGAACCAGTCTGAGCGAAGGAGGGAACCGTGGGGAACAGTCTGTAAGATAAGGGTTATCCATGGGGAGCAGTGCATAAGAGAGGGGGTTATCTGTAAAAATAGGGGTGCAGTCTGTTCTAAGAAAAGGTTACACTCTGCTCCCTACTTCACCATGGATCCCCAAACCCACCCTCGCAACTTTCCCACCCAAGTCAACCCTTTTCATGCTTCCCTGTCACTGCCTCCCAGTCGGCTTACCTAGTCTACCCTTTCCCACCCATGCTGCCCTCTTCCTCGCTATCTTTCCCACCCCCTTCCTGCTTCTCGCACCCATACTCCCCTTTTCTCAACTCCCTATGGTTTACTCCTCCCTATTGATCTATGCTTCTCCCATCTCTCACCGAGCCTACCACCTACGCTCCCCTCTTCCACTGTCTCCCCTATCTCCCTATTGACCTCTCACCTACTCTACCCTTCTCCCACCCATGCTGCCCTCTTCCACTGTCTCCCCCTTGCTATCTCACCTGCTTCTTCCACCCATACTCCCCTCTTCTACTCTCAGCTTACCTTCCCAACTCCCTATATGGCTTACTCCTCCCCATTGATCTACGCTTCTCCCATCTTTCACCGTCTCTGCCTCCCAGTCTGCTTACCTCTCACCTCGTATACCCTTCTCCCACCCATGCTGCCCTCTTCCACTGTCTCCCCCTCTCTCGTACCTATACCCTTCTCCCACCCATGCTGCCCTCTTCCACTGTCTGCCCCTTGCCCCCCTCTCTCGTACCTGTACCTCCCTCACGGTACACCCCTCTTTCTCTGTCTCCCCCTACTCCGCCTCCCGATGGATCGCACCCGATAGATGACATCATGACTCCCTCTTTCACTCACATCACTCGCCAACCCCAAACCACCACAATCTTACCTTGGAAAGGTTGCTCTTTTCGGCACGGCAGGGGAATCGAACTCAGGACACCTTCGTCGAAAGGCTGCAAAGCTGCGCCGCTAACCACTAAGCCACGCAGCTATCTGGTTGATATGTGCTGCTGCCCTGGCCTGTATAGTTCTGACAAATCATTGTCATGGGTTTAAAGTGAAGTTAAAAGTCTGATGGTTGGTGCAAGAATAATAAAAATACATTTTATTTATATAGCCCCAACGTATTCAGCAGCACTTTACAAACTCTAGGGTTCAAGTACAGCAAAAGAAAACCCTACTTGAGTTTAGAGACACCCCACACGGGATTCGAACTCAGGACACCAGTGCTGAAAGGATGCAAGGCTGCGTCGCTAACCACTAAACCATGCAGCTACCTGGTTGACAAAGGCTGCTGCCCTGGCCTGTGTAGTTCTGACTAATAAGTGTCATGTTTAAAGTGAAGTTAAAAGTTTGATGGTTGGTGCAAGAATAATAAAAATACATTTTATTTAGATAGCCCCAACGTATTCAGCAGCACTTTACAAACTCTAGGGTTCAAGTACAGCAAAAGAAAACCCTGCTTGAGTTTGGGGACACCCCATACGGGATTCGAACTCAGGACACCATTGCTGAAAGGATGCAAGGCTGTGTCGCTAACCACTGAACCACGCAGCTACTTGGTTGACAAACGGTGCTGCCCTGGCCTGTGTAGTTCTGACTAATCATTGTCATGGGTTTATAGTGAAGTTAAAAGTTTGATGGTTGGTGCAAGAATAATAAAAATACATTTTATTTAGATAGCGCCAACGTATTCAGCAGCACTTTACAAACTCTAGGGTTCAAGTACAGCAAAAGAAAACCCCACTCGAGTTTGGGGACACCCCACACGGGATTCAAACTCAGGACGCAAGCGTTGAAAGGCTGCAAAGCTGCGTCGCTAACCAGTGAGCCACGCAGGCATCTGTTTAGCTCGAGGTGCTGCCCTGGCCTGTACAGTTCAGACAAATCATTCTCATGGGTTTAAAGTGAAGTTAAACGTTTGAGGGTTGGTGTAAGCATGATAATAATACATGTAATTTATATAGCACCAACGTATTCAGCAGCACTTTACAAACTGTAGGGTTCAAGTACAGCCAAACCAGCCCCCCCCTTGGGGAAACCCAACACGGGATTTGAACTAAGGACACCAGCGTTGAAAGTCTGCGCTGCTAAGCACTGAGCCACGCAGCTGACTGCTTAAAGGGTTTGTCCCATGAAAAGCATCTTATTTATACTGCTATTTTATGTGGATTTAAGACTTTTCCTAAATACATTGCTTTATCAAAACTGCTTTGTTTGGCCGCTATCTTAATTTATTCCCTTCATTGTTGACACTGCGTTTCTATGGCCACTGGGCTTATCTGCTCATTTCCCAAGTGACGTAGCTGCCTGTTCTCAGGAGGGGAGGGAGGGGCTGACAAGCAACGGAGCTCCTCAGATAGGGGAGGGCGGGAGCTGAGAGCTTCGGGATTACTGTGCTGTCTATCTTCAGCTTTTCCACTTATCAGCCGGTTTAATTGAATTTGGCTGATAAGGGCTGAGATAAGGAGTCCGTTACCTCTGTATGTAATGCAAGCTGACTCAAATCAAGCTCTGCTACATCAGTTTCCGCATCAGCTTCATACTGTGGTAATGCATAGCAGATAGCAGAGCAAGTGAAGCCCCGCCCACCAATGTGCCGGGAAATCCAGGAAGTGAAGAGAGCACAGAGCCTTCAGGCTGCAGAACTGTATAGTTCAGGAACTACGTCAGTCATTGCGAAGGAAAGAAATAAAGTTAAAAGTCTGAGGGTTGGACGGATGGTTTGTGAGATAGGGAGTGATCCATGGAGAGCAGCGCTTAAAATGAACCATGGGTGTGTAAGATACGGGGTGAACCAGTCTGAGCGAAGGAGGGAACCGTGGGGAACAGTCTGTAAGATAAGGGTTATCCATGGGGAGCAGTGCATAAGAGAGGGGGTTATCTGTAAAAATAGGGGTGCAGTCTGTTCTAAGAAAAGGTTACACTCTGCTCCCTACTTCACCATGGATCCCCAAACCCACCCTCGCAACTTTCCCACCCAAGTCAACCCTTTTCATGCTTCCCTGTCACTGCCTCCCAGTCGGCTTACCTAGTCTACCCTTTCCCACCCATGCTGCCCTCTTCCTCGCTATCTTTCCCACCCCCTTCTCGCACCCATACTCCCCTTTTCTCAACTCCCTATGGTTTACTCCTCCCTATTGATCTATGCTTCTCCCATCTCTCACCGAGCCTACCACCTACGCTCCCCTCTTCCACTGTCTCCCCTATCTCCCTATTGACCTCTCACCTACTCTACCCTTCTCCCACCCATGCTGCCCTCTTCCACTGTCTCCCCCTTGCTATCTCACCTGCTTCTTCCACCCATACTCCCCTCTTCTACTCTCAGCTTACCTTCCCAACTCCCTATATGGCTTACTCCTCCCCATTGATCTACGCTTCTCCCATCTTTCACCGTCTCTGCCTCCCAGTCTGCTTACCTCTCACCTCGTATACCCTTCTCCCACCCATGCTGCCCTCTTCCACTGTCTCCCCCTCTCTCGTACCTATACCCTTCTCCCACCCATGCTGCCCTCTTCCACTGTCTGCCCCTTGCCCCCCTCTCTCGTACCTGTACCTCCCTCACGGTACACCCCTCTTTCTCTGTCTCCCCCTACTCCGCCTCCCGATGGATCGCACCCGATAGATGACATCATGACTCCCTCTTTCACTCACATCACTCGCCAACCCCAAACCACCACAATCTTACCTTGGAAAGGTTGCTCTTTTCGGCACGGCAGGGGAATCGAACTCAGGACACCTTCGTCGAAAGGCTGCAAAGCTGCGCCGCTAACCACTAAGCCACGCAGCTATCTGGTTGATATGTGCTGCTGCCCTGGCCTGTATAGTTCTGACAAATCATTGTCATGGGTTTAAAGTGAAGTTAAAAGTCTGATGGTTGGTGCAAGAATAATAAAAATACATTTTATTTATATAGCCCCAACGTATTCAGCAGCACTTTACAAACTCTAGGGTTCAAGTACAGCAAAAGAAAACCCTACTTGAGTTTAGAGACACCCCACACGGGATTCGAACTCAGGACACCAGTGCTGAAAGGATGCAAGGCTGCGTCGCTAACCACTAAACCATGCAGCTACCTGGTTGACAAAGGCTGCTGCCCTGGCCTGTGTAGTTCTGACTAATAAGTGTCATGTTTAAAGTGAAGTTAAAAGTTTGATGGTTGGTGCAAGAATAATAAAAATACATTTTATTTAGATAGCCCCAACGTATTCAGCAGCACTTTACAAACTCTAGGGTTCAAGTACAGCAAAAGAAAACCCTGCTTGAGTTTGGGGACACCCCATACGGGATTCGAACTCAGGACACCATTGCTGAAAGGATGCAAGGCTGTGTCGCTAACCACTGAACCACGCAGCTACTTGGTTGACAAACGGTGCTGCCCTGGCCTGTGTAGTTCTGACTAATCATTGTCATGGGTTTATAGTGAAGTTAAAAGTTTGATGGTTGGTGCAAGAATAATAAAAATACATTTTATTTAGATAGCGCCAACGTATTCAGCAGCACTTTACAAACTCTAGGGTTCAAGTACAGCAAAAGAAAACCCCACTCGAGTTTGGGGACACCCCACACGGGATTCAAACTCAGGACGCAAGCGTTGAAAGGCTGCAAAGCTGCGTCGCTAACCAGTGAGCCACGCAGGCATCTGTTTAGCTCGAGGTGCTGCCCTGGCCTGTACAGTTCAGACAAATCATTCTCATGGGTTTAAAGTGAAGTTAAACGTTTGAGGGTTGGTGTAAGCATGATAATAATACATGTAATTTATATAGCACCAACGTATTCAGCAGCACTTTACAAACTGTAGGGTTCAAGTACAGCCAAACCAGCCCCCCCCTTGGGGAAACCCAACACGGGATTTGAACTAAGGACACCAGCGTTGAAAGTCTGCGCTGCTAAGCACTGAGCCACGCAGCTGACTGCTTAAAGGGTTTGTCCCATGAAAAGCATCTTATTTATACTGCTATTTTATGTGGATTTAAGACTTTTCCTAAATACATTGCTTTATCAAAACTGCTTTGTTTGGCCGCTATCTTAATTTATTCCCTTCATTGTTGACACTGCGTTTCTATGGCCACTGGGCTTATCTGCTCATTTCCCAAGTGACGTAGCTGCCTGTTCTCAGGAGGGGAGGGAGGGGCTGACAAGCAACGGAGCTCCTCAGATAGGGGAGGGCGGGAGCTGAGAGCTTCGGGATTACTGTGCTGTCTATCTTCAGCTTTTCCACTTATCAGCCGGTTTAATTGAATTTGGCTGATAAGGGCTGAGATAAGGAGTCCGTTACCTCTGTATGTAATGCAAGCTGACTCAAATCCAGCTCTGCTACATCAGTTTCCGCATCAGCTTCATACTGTGGTAATGCATAGCAGATAGCAGAGCAAGTGAAGCCCCGCCCACCAATGTGCCGGGAAATCCAGGAAGTGAAGAGAGCACAGAGCCTTCAGGCTGCAGAACTGTATAGTTCAGGAACTACGTCAGTCATTGCGAAGGAAAGAAATAAAGTTAAAAGTCTGAGGGTTGGACGGATGGTTTGTGAGATAGGGAGTGATCCATGGAGAGCAGCGCTTAAAATGAACCATGGGTGTGTAAGATACGGGGTGAACCAGTCTGAGCGAAGGAGGGAACCGTGGGGAACAGTCTGTAAGATAAGGGTTATCCATGGGGAGCAGTGCATAAGAGAGGGGGTTATCTGTAAAAATAGGGGTGCAGTCTGTTCTAAGAAAAGGTTACACTCTGCTCCCTACTTCACCATGGATCCCCAAACCCACCCTCGCAACTTTCCCACCCAAGTCAACCCTTTTCATGCTTCCCTGTCACTGCCTCCCAGTCGGCTTACCTAGTCTACCCTTTCCCACCCATGCTGCCCTCTTCCTCGCTATCTTTCCCACCCCCTTCCTGCTTCTCGCACCCATACTCCCCTTTTCTCAACTCCCTATGGTTTACTCCTCCCTATTGATCTATGCTTCTCCCATCTCTCACCGAGCCTACCACCTACGCTCCCCTCTTCCACTGTCTCCCCTATCTCCCTATTGACCTCTCACCTACTCTACCCTTCTCCCACCCATGCTGCCCTCTTCCACTGTCTCCCCCTTGCTATCTCACCTGCTTCTTCCACCCATACTCCCCTCTTCTACTCTCAGCTTACCTTCCCAACTCCCTATATGGCTTACTCCTCCCCATTGATCTACGCTTCTCCCATCTTTCACCGTCTCTGCCTCCCAGTCTGCTTACCTCTCACCTCGTATACCCTTCTCCCACCCATGCTGCCCTCTTCCACTGTCTCCCCCTCTCTCGTACCTATACCCTTCTCCCACCCATGCTGCCCTCTTCCACTGTCTGCCCCTTGCCCCCCTCTCTCGTACCTGTACCTCCCTCACGGTACACCCCTCTTTCTCTGTCTCCCCCTACTCCGCCTCCCGATGGATCGCACCCGATAGATGACATCATGACTCCCTCTTTCACTCACATCACTCGCCAACCCCAAACCACCACAATCTTACCTTGGAAAGGTTGCTCTTTTCGGCACGGCAGGGGAATCGAACTCAGGACACCTTCGTCGAAAGGCTGCAAAGCTGCGCCGCTAACCACTAAGCCACGCAGCTATCTGGTTGATATGTGCTGCTGCCCTGGCCTGTATAGTTCTGACAAATCATTGTCATGGGTTTAAAGTGAAGTTAAAAGTCTGATGGTTGGTGCAAGAATAATAAAAATACATTTTATTTATATAGCCCCAACGTATTCAGCAGCACTTTACAAACTCTAGGGTTCAAGTACAGCAAAAGAAAACCCTACTTGAGTTTAGAGACACCCCACACGGGATTCGAACTCAGGACACCAGTGCTGAAAGGATGCAAGGCTGCGTCGCTAACCACTAAACCATGCAGCTACCTGGTTGACAAAGGCTGCTGCCCTGGCCTGTGTAGTTCTGACTAATAAGTGTCATGTTTAAAGTGAAGTTAAAAGTTTGATGGTTGGTGCAAGAATAATAAAAATACATTTTATTTAGATAGCCCCAACGTATTCAGCAGCACTTTACAAACTCTAGGGTTCAAGTACAGCAAAAGAAAACCCTGCTTGAGTTTGGGGACACCCCATACGGGATTCGAACTCAGGACACCATTGCTGAAAGGATGCAAGGCTGTGTCGCTAACCACTGAACCACGCAGCTACTTGGTTGACAAACGGTGCTGCCCTGGCCTGTGTAGTTCTGACTAATCATTGTCATGGGTTTATAGTGAAGTTAAAAGTTTGATGGTTGGTGCAAGAATAATAAAAATACATTTTATTTAGATAGCGCCAACGTATTCAGCAGCACTTTACAAACTCTAGGGTTCAAGTACAGCAAAAGAAAACCCCACTCGAGTTTGGGGACACCCCACACGGGATTCAAACTCAGGACGCAAGCGTTGAAAGGCTGCAAAGCTGCGTCGCTAACCAGTGAGCCACGCAGGCATCTGTTTAGCTCGAGGTGCTGCCCTGGCCTGTACAGTTCAGACAAATCATTCTCATGGGTTTAAAGTGAAGTTAAACGTTTGAGGGTTGGTGTAAGCATGATAATAATACATGTAATTTATATAGCACCAACGTATTCAGCAGCACTTTACAAACTGTAGGGTTCAAGTACAGCCAAACCAGCCCCCCCCTTGGGGAAACCCAACACGGGATTTGAACTAAGGACACCAGCGTTGAAAGTCTGCGCTGCTAAGCACTGAGCCACGCAGCTGACTGCTTAAAGGGTTTGTCCCATGAAAAGCATCTTATTTATACTGCTATTTTATGTGGATTTAAGACTTTTCCTAAATACATTGCTTTATCAAAACTGCTTTGTTTGGCCGCTATCTTAATTTATTCCCTTCATTGTTGACACTGCGTTTCTATGGCCACTGGGCTTATCTGCTCATTTCCCAAGTGACGTAGCTGCCTGTTCTCAGGAGGGGAGGGAGGGGCTGACAAGCAACGGAGCTCCTCAGATAGGGGAGGGCGGGAGCTGAGAGCTTCGGGATTACTGTGCTGTCTATCTTCAGCTTTTCCACTTATCAGCCGGTTTAATTGAATTTGGCTGATAAGGGCTGAGATAAGGAGTCCGTTACCTCTGTATGTAATGCAAGCTGACTCAAATCCAGCTCTGCTACATCAGTTTCCGCATCAGCTTCATACTGTGGTAATGCATAGCAGATAGCAGAGCAAGTGAAGCCCCGCCCACCAATGTGCCGGGAAATCCAGGAAGTGAAGAGAGCACAGAGCCTTCAGGCTGCAGAACTGTATAGTTCAGGAACTACGTCAGTCATTGCGAAGGAAAGAAATAAAGTTAAAAGTCTGAGGGTTGGACGGATGGTTTGTGAGATAGGGAGTGATCCATGGAGAGCAGCGCTTAAAATGAACCATGGGTGTGTAAGATACGGGGTGAACCAGTCTGAGCGAAGGAGGGAACCGTGGGGAACAGTCTGTAAGATAAGGGTTATCCATGGGGAGCAGTGCATAAGAGAGGGGGTTATCTGTAAAAATAGGGGTGCAGTCTGTTCTAAGAAAAGGTTACACTCTGCTCCCTACTTCACCATGGATCCCCAAACCCACCCTCGCAACTTTCCCACCCAAGTCAACCCTTTTCATGCTTCCCTGTCACTGCCTCCCAGTCGGCTTACCTAGTCTACCCTTTCCCACCCATGCTGCCCTCTTCCTCGCTATCTTTCCCACCCCCTTCCTGCTTCTCGCACCCATACTCCCCTTTTCTCAACTCCCTATGGTTTACTCCTCCCTATTGATCTATGCTTCTCCCATCTCTCACCGAGCCTACCACCTACGCTCCCCTCTTCCACTGTCTCCCCTATCTCCCTATTGACCTCTCACCTACTCTACCCTTCTCCCACCCATGCTGCCCTCTTCCACTGTCTCCCCCTTGCTATCTCACCTGCTTCTTCCACCCATACTCCCCTCTTCTACTCTCAGCTTACCTTCCCAACTCCCTATATGGCTTACTCCTCCCCATTGATCTACGCTTCTCCCATCTTTCACCGTCTCTGCCTCCCAGTCTGCTTACCTCTCACCTCGTATACCCTTCTCCCACCCATGCTGCCCTCTTCCACTGTCTCCCCCTCTCTCGTACCTATACCCTTCTCCCACCCATGCTGCCCTCTTCCACTGTCTGCCCCTTGCCCCCCTCTCTCGTACCTGTACCTCCCTCACGGTACACCCCTCTTTCTCTGTCTCCCCCTACTCCGCCTCCCGATGGATCGCACCCGATAGATGACATCATGACTCCCTCTTTCACTCACATCACTCGCCAACCCCAAACCACCACAATCTTACCTTGGAAAGGTTGCTCTTTTCGGCACGGCAGGGGAATCGAACTCAGGACACCTTCGTCGAAAGGCTGCAAAGCTGCGCCGCTAACCACTAAGCCACGCAGCTATCTGGTTGATATGTGCTGCTGCCCTGGCCTGTATAGTTCTGACAAATCATTGTCATGGGTTTAAAGTGAAGTTAAAAGTCTGATGGTTGGTGCAAGAATAATAAAAATACATTTTATTTATATAGCCCCAACGTATTCAGCAGCACTTTACAAACTCTAGGGTTCAAGTACAGCAAAAGAAAACCCTACTTGAGTTTAGAGACACCCCACACGGGATTCGAACTCAGGACACCAGTGCTGAAAGGATGCAAGGCTGCGTCGCTAACCACTAAACCATGCAGCTACCTGGTTGACAAAGGCTGCTGCCCTGGCCTGTGTAGTTCTGACTAATAAGTGTCATGTTTAAAGTGAAGTTAAAAGTTTGATGGTTGGTGCAAGAATAATAAAAATACATTTTATTTAGATAGCCCCAACGTATTCAGCAGCACTTTACAAACTCTAGGGTTCAAGTACAGCAAAAGAAAACCCTGCTTGAGTTTGGGGACACCCCATACGGGATTCGAACTCAGGACACCATTGCTGAAAGGATGCAAGGCTGTGTCGCTAACCACTGAACCACGCAGCTACTTGGTTGACAAACGGTGCTGCCCTGGCCTGTGTAGTTCTGACTAATCATTGTCATGGGTTTATAGTGAAGTTAAAAGTTTGATGGTTGGTGCAAGAATAATAAAAATACATTTTATTTAGATAGCGCCAACGTATTCAGCAGCACTTTACAAACTCTAGGGTTCAAGTACAGCAAAAGAAAACCCCACTCGAGTTTGGGGACACCCCACACGGGATTCAAACTCAGGACGCAAGCGTTGAAAGGCTGCAAAGCTGCGTCGCTAACCAGTGAGCCACGCAGGCATCTGTTTAGCTCGAGGTGCTGCCCTGGCCTGTACAGTTCAGACAAATCATTCTCATGGGTTTAAAGTGAAGTTAAACGTTTGAGGGTTGGTGTAAGCATGATAATAATACATGTAATTTATATAGCACCAACGTATTCAGCAGCACTTTACAAACTGTAGGGTTCAAGTACAGCCAAACCAGCCCCCCCCTTGGGGAAACCCAACACGGGATTTGAACTAAGGACACCAGCGTTGAAAGTCTGCGCTGCTAAGCACTGAGCCACGCAGCTGACTGCTTAAAGGGTTTGTCCCATGAAAAGCATCTTATTTATACTGCTATTTTATGTGGATTTAAGACTTTTCCTAAATACATTGCTTTATCAAAACTGCTTTGTTTGGCCGCTATCTTAATTTATTCCCTTCATTGTTGACACTGCGTTTCTATGGCCACTGGGCTTATCTGCTCATTTCCCAAGTGACGTAGCTGCCTGTTCTCAGGAGGGGAGGGAGGGGCTGACAAGCAACGGAGCTCCTCAGATAGGGGAGGGCGGGAGCTGAGAGCTTCGGGATTACTGTGCTGTCTATCTTCAGCTTTTCCACTTATCAGCCGGTTTAATTGAATTTGGCTGATAAGGGCTGAGATAAGGAGTCCGTTACCTCTGTATGTAATGCAAGCTGACTCAAATCCAGCTCTGCTACATCAGTTTCCGCATCAGCTTCATACTGTGGTAATGCATAGCAGATAGCAGAGCAAGTGAAGCCCCGCCCACCAATGTGCCGGGAAATCCAGGAAGTGAAGAGAGCACAGAGCCTTCAGGCTGCAGAACTGTATAGTTCAGGAACTACGTCAGTCATTGCGAAGGAAAGAAATAAAGTTAAAAGTCTGAGGGTTGGACGGATGGTTTGTGAGATAGGGAGTGATCCATGGAGAGCAGCGCTTAAAATGAACCATGGGTGTGTAAGATACGGGGTGAACCAGTCTGAGCGAAGGAGGGAACCGTGGGGAACAGTCTGTAAGATAAGGGTTATCCATGGGGAGCAGTGCATAAGAGAGGGGGTTATCTGTAAAAATAGGGGTGCAGTCTGTTCTAAGAAAAGGTTACACTCTGCTCCCTACTTCACCATGGATCCCCAAACCCACCCTCGCAACTTTCCCACCCAAGTCAACCCTTTTCATGCTTCCCTGTCACTGCCTCCCAGTCGGCTTACCTAGTCTACCCTTTCCCACCCATGCTGCCCTCTTCCTCGCTATCTTTCCCACCCCCTTCCTGCTTCTCGCACCCATACTCCCCTTTTCTCAACTCCCTATGGTTTACTCCTCCCTATTGATCTATGCTTCTCCCATCTCTCACCGAGCCTACCACCTACGCTCCCCTCTTCCACTGTCTCCCCTATCTCCCTATTGACCTCTCACCTACTCTACCCTTCTCCCACCCATGCTGCCCTCTTCCACTGTCTCCCCCTTGCTATCTCACCTGCTTCTTCCACCCATACTCCCCTCTTCTACTCTCAGCTTACCTTCCCAACTCCCTATATGGCTTACTCCTCCCCATTGATCTACGCTTCTCCCATCTTTCACCGTCTCTGCCTCCCAGTCTGCTTACCTCTCACCTCGTATACCCTTCTCCCACCCATGCTGCCCTCTTCCACTGTCTCCCCCTCTCTCGTACCTATACCCTTCTCCCACCCATGCTGCCCTCTTCCACTGTCTGCCCCTTGCCCCCCTCTCTCGTACCTGTACCTCCCTCACGGTACACCCCTCTTTCTCTGTCTCCCCCTACTCCGCCTCCCGATGGATCGCACCCGATAGATGACATCATGACTCCCTCTTTCACTCACATCACTCGCCAACCCCAAACCACCACAATCTTACCTTGGAAAGGTTGCTCTTTTCGGCACGGCAGGGGAATCGAACTCAGGACACCTTCGTCGAAAGGCTGCAAAGCTGCGCCGCTAACCACTAAGCCACGCAGCTATCTGGTTGATATGTGCTGCTGCCCTGGCCTGTATAGTTCTGACAAATCATTGTCATGGGTTTAAAGTGAAGTTAAAAGTCTGATGGTTGGTGCAAGAATAATAAAAATACATTTTATTTATATAGCCCCAACGTATTCAGCAGCACTTTACAAACTCTAGGGTTCAAGTACAGCAAAAGAAAACCCTACTTGAGTTTAGAGACACCCCACACGGGATTCGAACTCAGGACACCAGTGCTGAAAGGATGCAAGGCTGCGTCGCTAACCACTAAACCATGCAGCTACCTGGTTGACAAAGGCTGCTGCCCTGGCCTGTGTAGTTCTGACTAATAAGTGTCATGTTTAAAGTGAAGTTAAAAGTTTGATGGTTGGTGCAAGAATAATAAAAATACATTTTATTTAGATAGCCCCAACGTATTCAGCAGCACTTTACAAACTCTAGGGTTCAAGTACAGCAAAAGAAAACCCTGCTTGAGTTTGGGGACACCCCATACGGGATTCGAACTCAGGACACCATTGCTGAAAGGATGCAAGGCTGTGTCGCTAACCACTGAACCACGCAGCTACTTGGTTGACAAACGGTGCTGCCCTGGCCTGTGTAGTTCTGACTAATCATTGTCATGGGTTTATAGTGAAGTTAAAAGTTTGATGGTTGGTGCAAGAATAATAAAAATACATTTTATTTAGATAGCGCCAACGTATTCAGCAGCACTTTACAAACTCTAGGGTTCAAGTACAGCAAAAGAAAACCCCACTCGAGTTTGGGGACACCCCACACGGGATTCAAACTCAGGACGCAAGCGTTGAAAGGCTGCAAAGCTGCGTCGCTAACCAGTGAGCCACGCAGGCATCTGTTTAGCTCGAGGTGCTGCCCTGGCCTGTACAGTTCAGACAAATCATTCTCATGGGTTTAAAGTGAAGTTAAACGTTTGAGGGTTGGTGTAAGCATGATAATAATACATGTAATTTATATAGCACCAACGTATTCAGCAGCACTTTACAAACTGTAGGGTTCAAGTACAGCCAAACCAGCCCCCCCCTTGGGGAAACCCAACACGGGATTTGAACTAAGGACACCAGCGTTGAAAGTCTGCGCTGCTAAGCACTGAGCCACGCAGCTGACTGCTTAAAGGGTTTGTCCCATGAAAAGCATCTTATTTATACTGCTATTTTATGTGGATTTAAGACTTTTCCTAAATACATTGCTTTATCAAAACTGCTTTGTTTGGCCGCTATCTTAATTTATTCCCTTCATTGTTGACACTGCGTTTCTATGGCCACTGGGCTTATCTGCTCATTTCCCAAGTGACGTAGCTGCCTGTTCTCAGGAGGGGAGGGAGGGGCTGACAAGCAACGGAGCTCCTCAGATAGGGGAGGGCGGGAGCTGAGAGCTTCGGGATTACTGTGCTGTCTATCTTCAGCTTTTCCACTTATCAGCCGGTTTAATTGAATTTGGCTGATAAGGGCTGAGATAAGGAGTCCGTTACCTCTGTATGTAATGCAAGCTGACTCAAATCCAGCTCTGCTACATCAGTTTCCGCATCAGCTTCATACTGTGGTAATGCATAGCAGATAGCAGAGCAAGTGAAGCCCCGCCCACCAATGTGCCGGGAAATCCAGGAAGTGAAGAGAGCACAGAGCCTTCAGGCTGCAGAACTGTATAGTTCAGGAACTACGTCAGTCATTGCGAAGGAAAGAAATAAAGTTAAAAGTCTGAGGGTTGGACGGATGGTTTGTGAGATAGGGAGTGATCCATGGAGAGCAGCGCTTAAAATGAACCATGGGTGTGTAAGATACGGGGTGAACCAGTCTGAGCGAAGGAGGGAACCGTGGGGAACAGTCTGTAAGATAAGGGTTATCCATGGGGAGCAGTGCATAAGAGAGGGGGTTATCTGTAAAAATAGGGGTGCAGTCTGTTCTAAGAAAAGGTTACACTCTGCTCCCTACTTCACCATGGATCCCCAAACCCACCCTCGCAACTTTCCCACCCAAGTCAACCCTTTTCATGCTTCCCTGTCACTGCCTCCCAGTCGGCTTACCTAGTCTACCCTTTCCCACCCATGCTGCCCTCTTCCTCGCTATCTTTCCCACCCCCTTCCTGCTTCTCGCACCCATACTCCCCTTTTCTCAACTCCCTATGGTTTACTCCTCCCTATTGATCTATGCTTCTCCCATCTCTCACCGAGCCTACCACCTACGCTCCCCTCTTCCACTGTCTCCCCTATCTCCCTATTGACCTCTCACCTACTCTACCCTTCTCCCACCCATGCTGCCCTCTTCCACTGTCTCCCCCTTGCTATCTCACCTGCTTCTTCCACCCATACTCCCCTCTTCTACTCTCAGCTTACCTTCCCAACTCCCTATATGGCTTACTCCTCCCCATTGATCTACGCTTCTCCCATCTTTCACCGTCTCTGCCTCCCAGTCTGCTTACCTCTCACCTCGTATACCCTTCTCCCACCCATGCTGCCCTCTTCCACTGTCTCCCCCTCTCTCGTACCTATACCCTTCTCCCACCCATGCTGCCCTCTTCCACTGTCTGCCCCTTGCCCCCCTCTCTCGTACCTGTACCTCCCTCACGGTACACCCCTCTTTCTCTGTCTCCCCCTACTCCGCCTCCCGATGGATCGCACCCGATAGATGACATCATGACTCCCTCTTTCACTCACATCACTCGCCAACCCCAAACCACCACAATCTTACCTTGGAAAGGTTGCTCTTTTCGGCACGGCAGGGGAATCGAACTCAGGACACCTTCGTCGAAAGGCTGCAAAGCTGCGCCGCTAACCACTAAGCCACGCAGCTATCTGGTTGATATGTGCTGCTGCCCTGGCCTGTATAGTTCTGACAAATCATTGTCATGGGTTTAAAGTGAAGTTAAAAGTCTGATGGTTGGTGCAAGAATAATAAAAATACATTTTATTTATATAGCCCCAACGTATTCAGCAGCACTTTACAAACTCTAGGGTTCAAGTACAGCAAAAGAAAACCCTACTTGAGTTTAGAGACACCCCACACGGGATTCGAACTCAGGACACCAGTGCTGAAAGGATGCAAGGCTGCGTCGCTAACCACTAAACCATGCAGCTACCTGGTTGACAAAGGCTGCTGCCCTGGCCTGTGTAGTTCTGACTAATAAGTGTCATGTTTAAAGTGAAGTTAAAAGTTTGATGGTTGGTGCAAGAATAATAAAAATACATTTTATTTAGATAGCCCCAACGTATTCAGCAGCACTTTACAAACTCTAGGGTTCAAGTACAGCAAAAGAAAACCCTGCTTGAGTTTGGGGACACCCCATACGGGATTCGAACTCAGGACACCATTGCTGAAAGGATGCAAGGCTGTGTCGCTAACCACTGAACCACGCAGCTACTTGGTGACAAACGGTGCTGCCCTGGCCTGTGTAGTTCTGACTAATCATTGTCATGGGTTTATAGTGAAGTTAAAAGTTTGATGGTTGGTGCAAGAATAATAAAAATACATTTTATTTAGATAGCGCCAACGTATTCAGCAGCACTTTACAAACTCTAGGGTTCAAGTACAGCAAAAGAAAACCCCACTCGAGTTTGGGGACACCCCACACGGGATTCAAACTCAGGACGCAAGCGTTGAAAGGCTGCAAAGCTGCGTCGCTAACCAGTGAGCCACGCAGGCATCTGTTTAGCTCGAGGTGCTGCCCTGGCCTGTACAGTTCAGACAAATCATTCTCATGGGTTTAAAGTGAAGTTAAACGTTTGAGGGTTGGTGTAAGCATGATAATAATACATGTAATTTATATAGCACCAACGTATTCAGCAGCACTTTACAAACTGTAGGGTTCAAGTACAGCCAAACCAGCCCCCCCCTTGGGGAAACCCAACACGGGATTTGAACTAAGGACACCAGCGTTGAAAGTCTGCGCTGCTAAGCACTGAGCCACGCAGCTGACTGCTTAAAGGGTTTGTCCCATGAAAAGCATCTTATTTATACTGCTATTTTATGTGGATTTAAGACTTTTCCTAAATACATTGCTTTATCAAAACTGCTTTGTTTGGCCGCTATCTTAATTTATTCCCTTCATTGTTGACACTGCGTTTCTATGGCCACTGGGCTTATCTGCTCATTTCCCAAGTGACGTAGCTGCCTGTTCTCAGGAGGGGAGGGAGGGGCTGACAAGCAACGGAGCTCCTCAGATAGGGGAGGGCGGGAGCTGAGAGCTTCGGGATTACTGTGCTGTCTATCTTCAGCTTTTCCACTTATCAGCCGGTTTAATTGAATTTGGCTGATAAGGGCTGAGATAAGGAGTCCGTTACCTCTGTATGTAATGCAAGCTGACTCAAATCCAGCTCTGCTACATCAGTTTCCGCATCAGCTTCATACTGTGGTAATGCATAGCAGATAGCAGAGCAAGTGAAGCCCCGCCCACCAATGTGCCGGGAAATCCAGGAAGTGAAGAGAGCACAGAGCCTTCAGGCTGCAGAACTGTATAGTTCAGGAACTACGTCAGTCATTGCGAAGGAAAGAAATAAAGTTAAAAGTCTGAGGGTTGGACGGATGGTTTGTGAGATAGGGAGTGATCCATGGAGAGCAGCGCTTAAAATGAACCATGGGTGTGTAAGATACGGGGTGAACCAGTCTGAGCGAAGGAGGGAACCGTGGGGAACAGTCTGTAAGATAAGGGTTATCCATGGGGAGCAGTGCATAAGAGAGGGGGTTATCTGTAAAAATAGGGGTGCAGTCTGTTCTAAGAAAAGGTTACACTCTGCTCCCTACTTCACCATGGATCCCCAAACCCACCCTCGCAACTTTCCCACCCAAGTCAACCCTTTTCATGCTTCCCTGTCACTGCCTCCCAGTCGGCTTACCTAGTCTACCCTTTCCCACCCATGCTGCCCTCTTCCTCGCTATCTTTCCCACCCCCTTCCTGCTTCTCGCACCCATACTCCCCTTTTCTCAACTCCCTATGGTTTACTCCTCCCTATTGATCTATGCTTCTCCCATCTCTCACCGAGCCTACCACCTACGCTCCCCTCTTCCACTGTCTCCCCTATCTCCCTATTGACCTCTCACCTACTCTACCCTTCTCCCACCCATGCTGCCCTCTTCCACTGTCTCCCCCTTGCTATCTCACCTGCTTCTTCCACCCATACTCCCCTCTTCTACTCTCAGCTTACCTTCCCAACTCCCTATATGGCTTACTCCTCCCCATTGATCTACGCTTCTCCCATCTTTCACCGTCTCTGCCTCCCAGTCTGCTTACCTCTCACCTCGTATACCCTTCTCCCACCCATGCTGCCCTCTTCCACTGTCTCCCCCTCTCTCGTACCTATACCCTTCTCCCACCCATGCTGCCCTCTTCCACTGTCTGCCCCTTGCCCCCCTCTCTCGTACCTGTACCTCCCTCACGGTACACCCCTCTTTCTCTGTCTCCCCCTACTCCGCCTCCCGATGGATCGCACCCGATAGATGACATCATGACTCCCTCTTTCACTCACATCACTCGCCAACCCCAAACCACCACAATCTTACCTTGGAAAGGTTGCTCTTTTCGGCACGGCAGGGGAATCGAACTCAGGACACCTTCGTCGAAAGGCTGCAAAGCTGCGCCGCTAACCACTAAGCCACGCAGCTATCTGGTTGATATGTGCTGCTGCCCTGGCCTGTATAGTTCTGACAAATCATTGTCATGGGTTTAAAGTGAAGTTAAAAGTCTGATGGTTGGTGCAAGAATAATAAAAATACATTTTATTTATATAGCCCCAACGTATTCAGCAGCACTTTACAAACTCTAGGGTTCAAGTACAGCAAAAGAAAACCCTACTTGAGTTTAGAGACACCCCACACGGGATTCGAACTCAGGACACCAGTGCTGAAAGGATGCAAGGCTGCGTCGCTAACCACTAAACCATGCAGCTACCTGGTTGACAAAGGCTGCTGCCCTGGCCTGTGTAGTTCTGACTAATAAGTGTCATGTTTAAAGTGAAGTTAAAAGTTTGATGGTTGGTGCAAGAATAATAAAAATACATTTTATTTAGATAGCCCCAACGTATTCAGCAGCACTTTACAAACTCTAGGGTTCAAGTACAGCAAAAGAAAACCCTGCTTGAGTTTGGGGACACCCCATACGGGATTCGAACTCAGGACACCATTGCTGAAAGGATGCAAGGCTGTGTCGCTAACCACTGAACCACGCAGCTACTTGGTTGACAAACGGTGCTGCCCTGGCCTGTGTAGTTCTGACTAATCATTGTCATGGGTTTATAGTGAAGTTAAAAGTTTGATGGTTGGTGCAAGAATAATAAAAATACATTTTATTTAGATAGCGCCAACGTATTCAGCAGCACTTTACAAACTCTAGGGTTCAAGTACAGCAAAAGAAAACCCCACTCGAGTTTGGGGACACCCCACACGGGATTCAAACTCAGGACGCAAGCGTTGAAAGGCTGCAAAGCTGCGTCGCTAACCAGTGAGCCACGCAGGCATCTGTTTAGCTCGAGGTGCTGCCCTGGCCTGTACAGTTCAGACAAATCATTCTCATGGGTTTAAAGTGAAGTTAAACGTTTGAGGGTTGGTGTAAGCATGATAATAATACATGTAATTTATATAGCACCAACGTATTCAGCAGCACTTTACAAACTGTAGGGTTCAAGTACAGCCAAACCAGCCCCCCCCTTGGGGAA
>NW_027440944.1:0-51118 GCF_031893055.1 Leptodactylus fuscus
TCAGTAAATACTATTTATCACAGTCAGTATATACTAATTATTATAGTCACAGTCAGTATATACTATTTATTATAGTCACAGTCAGTATATACTATTTATCACAGTCACAGTTAATATTTACTATTTATCAAAGTCAGTATATACTATTTATTATAGTCACAGTCAGTATATACTATTTATCACAGTCAAACTAAGTATACTATTTATTACAGTCAAACTCAGTATATACTATTTATCACAGTCAGTATATACTATTTATTATAGTCACAGTCAGTATATACTATTTATCACAGTAAGTATATACTATTTATTATGGTCACAGTTAGTATATACTATTTATCACAGTAAGTATATACAATTTATTATAGTCACAGTCAGTATATACTATTTATTATAGTCATAGTCAGTATATACTATTTATTACAGTCACAGTCAGTATATACTATTTATCACAGTCAAACTCAGTATATACTATTTATTACAGTCTCACTCAGAATATACTATTTAACATAGTCAGTATATACTATTTATTATAGTCACACTCAGTATGAACTATTGATCACAGTCAAACTCAGTATATACTATTTATCACAGTCACACCCAGTATATACTATTTATTAGTTAGTATATACTATTTATTATAGTCACAGTCGGTATGTACTATTTATTACAGTCATAGTCAGTATCACAGTCAAACTCAGTATATACTATTTATTACAGTCTCACTCAGTGTATACTATTTATCACAGTCAGTATATACTATTTATTATAGTCACAGTCAGTTTATTCTATTTATTACAGTCACAATCAGTATATACTATTTATTACAGTCACACTCAGTATATAGTATTTATTACAGTCACACTCAGTATATACTATTTATTAAAGTCAGTATATACTATATAATCTAGAAACAGTCATTATATACTATTTATTACAGTCACAGTCATTATATACTATTTATCACAGTCAGTATATACTATTTATTACAGTCACAGTCAGGATATACTATTTATCACAGTCAGTATATAATATTTATTATAGTCACACTCAGTATATACTATTTATCACAGTCAAACTCAGTATATACTATTTATTACAGTCACAGTCAGTATATAGTATTTATCACAGTCAGTATATAATATTTATTATAGTCACAGTCAGTATATACTATTTATCACAGTCAGTATATACTATTTATTTTAGTCACAGTCAGTATATACTATTTATCACAGTCAGTATACACTATTTATTATAGTCACAGTTAGTATTTACTATTTATCACAGTCAGTATTTACAATTTATTATAGTCACAGTCAGTATATACTATTTATCGTAGTCAAACTCAGTATATATTATTTATTACAGTCACATCCAGTATATACTATTTATCACAGTCAAACTCAGTATATATTATTTATTACAGTCACATCCAGTATATAGTATTTATCACAGTCAGTATATAATATTTATTATAGTCACAGTCAGTATATACTATTTATCACAGTCAGTATATACTATTTATTATAGTCACAGTTAGTAAATACTATTTATCACAGTCAGTATATACAATTTATCATAGTCACAGTCAGTATATACTATTTATTATAGTCAAAGTCAGTATATACTATTTATTACAGTCACAGTCAGTATATACTATTTATGACAGTCAAACTCAGTATATACTATTTATTTCAGTCTCACTCAGTATATACTAGTTATCACAATCAGTATATACTATTTTTTATAGTCACACTCAGTATATACTATTTATTACAGTCACAGTCAGTATATACTATTTATCACAGTCAGTATATACTATTTTTTATAGTCACACTCAGTATATACTATTTATCATGGTCAAACTCAGTATATACTATATATTACAGTCACAGTCAGTATATACTATTTATCACAGTCAGTATATACTATTTATTATAGTCACAGTCATTATATACTATTTATCACAGTCAGTATATAAAACTTATTATAGTCACAGTCAGTATATACTATTTATTATAGTCACAGTCAGTAGATAGTATTTATTACAGTCTCACTCAGTATATACTATTTATCACAGTCAGTATATACTATTTATTATAGTCACAGTCAGTATATACTATTTATCACAGTCAACCTCAGTATATACTATTTATTACAGTCTCACTCTGTATAAACTATTTATCACAGTCAGTATATACTATTTATTATAGTCACAGTCAGTAAATACTAGTTTTTTACAGTCACACTCAGTATATACTATTTTTTTACAGTCAAACTCAGTATATAGTATTTATTACAGTCACACTCAGTATATACTATTTATCACAGTCACACCCAGTATATACTATTTATCACACTCAGTATATACTATTTATTATAGTCACAGTAGGTATGTACTATTTATTACAGTCATAGTCAGTATATACTATTTATCACAGTCAAACTCAGTATATAGTATTTATTACAGTCACAGTCAGAATATACTATTTATCACAGTCAGTATATACTATTTATTATAGTCACAGTCAGTATATACTATTTATCACAGTCAGTATATACTATTTATTATAGTCACAGTCAGTATATACTATTTATCACAGTCAGTATACACTATTTATTATAGTCACAGTTAGTATTTACTATTTATCACAGTCAGTATATACAATTTATTATAGTCACAGTCTGTATATACTATTTATTATAGTCACAGTCAGTATATACTATTTATTACAGTCACAGCCAGTATATACTATTTATAACAGTCAAACTCAATATATACTATTTATTTCAGTCTCACTCAGTATATACTATTTATCACAATCAGTATATACTATTTATTATAGTCACAGTCAGTATATAATATTTATTACAGTCACAGTCAGTATATACTATTTATTACAGTCACAGTCACTATATATTATTTATAACAGTCAGTATATACTATTTATTACAGTCACAGCCAGTATATACTATTTATAACAGTCAATCTCAATATATACTATTTATTTCAGTCTCACTCAGTATATACTATTTATCACAATCAGTATAAACTATTTATTATAGTCACAGTCAGTATATAATATTTATTACAGTCACACTCAGTATATACTATTTATTACAGTCAAACTCAGTATATACTATTTATCACAGTCACACTCAGTATATACTATTTATTAGTCAGTATATACTATTTATTATAGTCACAGTCGGTATATACTATTTATTACAGTCACAGTCAGAATATACTATTTATCACAATCAAACTCAGTATATACTATTTACTACAGTCACACTCAGTATATACTATTGATCCCAGTCAGTATATATTATTTAATATAGTCACAGTCAGTATATACTATTTTTTATAGTCACAGTCAGTATATACTATTTATTACAGTCACAGTCACTATATATTATTTATAACAGTCAGTATATACTATTTATTATAGTCACAGTCAGTATACACTGTTTATTATAGTCACAGCCAGTATACACTATTTATCACAATCAAACTCAGTATATACTATTTATTACAGTCACACTCAGTATATACTATTTATCAAAGTCAGTATACACTATATATTATAGTAACAGTCAGTATATACTATTTATTACAGTCACAGGCAGTATATACTATTAATTATAGTCACAGTCAGTATATACTATTTATTACAGTCACAGTCACTATATATTATTTATAACAGTCAGTATATACTATTTATTATAGTCACAGTCAGTATATACTGTTTATTATAGTCACAGTCAGTATACACTATTTATCACAGTCAAACTCAGTATATACTATTTATTACAGTCACACTCAGTATATAATAATTATCAAAGTCAGTATATACTATATATTATAGTAACAGTCAGTATATACTATTTATTACAGTCACAGTCAGTATATACTATTTATCACAGTCAGTATATACTATTTATTATAGTCACAGTCAGTATATACTATTTATTACAGTCACAGTCAGTATTTACTATTTATCACAGTCAGTATATACTATTTATTATAGTCACACTCAGCATATACTATTTATCACAGTCAAACTCAGTATATATTATTTATTACAGTCACATCCAGTATATAGTATTTATCACAGTCAGTATATAATATTTATTATAGTCACAGTCAGTATATACTATTTATCACAGTCAGTATATACAATTTATCATAGTCACAGTCAGTATATACTATTTATTATAGTCACAGTCAGTATATACTATTTATTATAGTCACAGTCAGTATATACTATTTATTACAGTCACAGTCAGTATATACTATTTATGACAGTCAAACTCAGTATATACTATTTATTTCAGTCTCACTCAGTATATACTAGTTATCACAATCAGTATATACTATTTTTTATAGTCACACTCAGTATATACTATTTATTACAGTCACAGTCAGTATATACTATTTATCACAGTCAGTATATACTATTTTTTATAGTCACACTCAGTATATACTATTTATCATGGTCAAACTCAGTATATACTATATATTACAGTCACAGTCAGTATATACTATTTATCACAGTCAGTATATACTATTTATTATAGTCACAGTCAGTATATACTATTTATCACAGTCAGTATATAAAACTTATTATAGTCACAGTCAGTATATACTATTTATTATAGTCACAGTCAGTAGATAGTATTTATTACAGTCTCACTCAGTATATACTATTTATCACAGTCAGTATATACTATTTATTATAGTCACAGTCAGTATATACTATTTATCACAGTCAACCTCAGTATATACTATTCATTACAGTCTCACTCTGTATAAACTATTTATCACAGTCAGTATATACTATTTATTACAGTCACAGTCAGGATATACTATTTATCACAGTCAGTATATAATATTTATTATAGTCACACTCAGTATATACTATTTATCACAGTCAAACTCAGTATATACTATTTATTACAGTCACAGTCAGTATATAGTATTTATCACAGTCAGTATATAATATTTATTATAGTCACAGTCAGTATATACTATTTATCACAGTCAGTATATACTATTTATTATAGTCACAGTCAGTATATACTATTTATCACAGTCAGTATACACTATTTATTATAGTCACAGTTAGTATTTACTATTTATCACAGTCAGTATTTACAATTTATTATAGTCACAGTCAGTATATACTATTTATCACAGTCAAACTCAGTATATATTATTTATTACAGTCACATCCAGTATATACTATTTATCACAGTCAAACTCAGTATATATTATTTATTACAGTCACATCCAGTATATAGTATTTATCACAGTCAGTATATAATATTTATTATAGTCACAGTCAGTATATACTATTTATCACAGTCAGTATATACTATTTATTATAGTCACAGTTAGTAAATACTATTTATTACAGTCAGTATATACAATTTATCATAGTCACAGTCAGTATATACTATTTATTACAGTCACAGTCAGTATATACTATTTATTACAGTCACAGTCAGTATATACTATTTATGACAGTCAAACTCAGTATATACTATTTATTTCAGTCTCACTCAGTATATACTAGTTATCACAATCAGTATATACTATTTTTTATAGTCACACTCAGTATATACTATTTATTACAGTCACAGTCAGTATATACTATTTATCACAGTCAGTATATACTATTTTTTATAGTCACACTCAGTATATACTATTTATCATGGTCAAACTCAGTATATACTATATATTACAGTCACAGTCAGTATATACTATTTATCACAGTCAGTATATACTATTTATTATAGTCACAGTCAGTATATACTATTTATCACAGTCAGTATATAAAACTTATTATAGTCACAGTCAGTATATACTATTTATTATAGTCACAGTCAGTAGATAGTATTTATTACAGTCTCACTCAGTATATACTATTTATCACAGTCAGTATATACTATTTATTATAGTCACAGTCAGTATATACTATTTATCACAGTCAACCTCAGTATATACTATTTATTACAGTCTCACTCTGTATAAACTATTTATCACAGTCAGTATATACTATTTATTATAGTCACAGTCAGTAAATACTATTTTTTACAGTCACACTCAGTATATACTATTTTTTACAGTCAAACTCAGTATATAGTATTTATTACAGTCACACTCAGTATATACTATTTATCACAGTCACACCCAGTATATACTATTTATCACACTCAGTATATACTATTTATTATAGTCACAGTAGGTATGTACTATTTATTACAGTCATAGTCAGTATATACTATTTATCACAGTCAAACTCAGTATATACTATTTATTACAGTCTCACTCAGTGTATAATATTTATCACAGTCACACTCAGTAAATACTATTTATCACAGTCAGTATATACTATTTATTATAGTCACAGTCAGTATATACTATTTATTATAGTTACAGTCAGTATATACTATTTATCACAGTCACAGTTAATATTTACTATTTATCACAGTCAGTATATACTATTTATTATAGTCACAGTCAGTATATACTATTTATCACAGTCAAACTCAGTATACTATTTATTACAGTCAAACTCAGTATATACTATTTATCACAGTCAGTATATACTATTTATTATAGTCACAGTCAGTATATACTATTTATCACAGTAAGTATATACTATTTATTATGGTCACAGTTAGTATATACTATTTATCACAGTAAGTATATACAATTTATTATAGTCACAGTCAGTATATACTATTTATTATAGTCACAGTCAGTATATACTATTTATTACAGTCACAGTCAGTATATACTATTTATCACAGTCAAACTCAGTATATACTTTTTATTACAGTCTCACTCAGAACATACTATTTAACATAGTCAGTATATACTATTTATTATAGTCACACTCAGTATAAACTATTGATCACAGTCAAACTCAGTATATACTATTTATCACAGTCACACCCAGTATATACTATTTATTAGTCAGTATATACTATTTATTATAGTCACAGTCGGTATATACTATTTATTACAGTCATAGTCAGTATCACAGTCAAAATCAGTATATACTATTTATTACAGTCTCACTCAGTGTATACTATTTATCACAGTCAGTATATACTATTTATTATAGTCACAGTCAGTTTATTCTATTTATTACAGTCACACTCAGTATATACTATTTATTACAGTCACACTCAGAATATAGTATTTATTACAGTCACAGTCAGTATATACTATTTATCAGACTCAGTATATACTATTTATTACAGTCAAACTCAGTATATAGTATTTATTACAGTCACAGTCAGTATATACTATTTATCACAGTCAAACTCAGTATATACTATTTATCACAGTCAAACTCAGTATATAGTATTTATCACAGTCACACTCAGTATATACTATTTATTAGTCAGTATATACTATTTATTATAGTCACAGTTGGTATATACTATTTATTAGAGTCACAGTCAGTATATACTATTTATCACAGTCAAACTCAGTATATACTATTTACTACAGTCACACTCAGTATATACTATTGATCCCAGTCAGTATATATTATTTATTATAGTCACAGTCAGTATATACTATTTATTACCGTCACAGTCACTATATATTATTTATAACAGTCAGTTTATACTATTTATTATAGTCACAGTCAGTATACACTGTTTATTATAGTCACAGTCAGTATACACTATTTATCACAGTCAAACTCAGTATATACTATTTATTACAGTCACACTCAGTATTTACTATTTATCACAGTCAGTATAAACTATTTATTATAGTCACACTCAGTATATACTATATATTACAGTCACATTCAGTATATACTATTTATCACAGTCAGTATATATTATTTATTATAGTCACAGTCAGTATATACTATTTATTACAGTCACACTCAGTATATACTATTTATTACAGTCACACTCAGTATATAGTATTTATTACAGTCACAGTCAGTATATACTATCAGACTCAATATATATTATTTATCACAGTTAAACTCAGTATATACTATTTATCACAGTCAAACTCAGTATATTCTATTTATCAGTCAGTATATACTATTTATTATAGTCACACTCAGTATATACTATTTATTACAGTCACAGTCAGTATATACTATTTATCACAGTCAGTATATACTATTTTTTATAGTCACACTCAGTATATACTATTTATCATGGTCAAACTCAGTATATACTATATATTACAGTCACAGTCAGTATATACTATTTATCACAGTCAGTATATACTATTTATTATAGTCACAGTCAGTATATACTATTTATCACAGTCAGTATATAAAACTTATTATAGTCACAGTCAGTATATACTATTTATTATAGTCACAGTCAGTAGATAGTATTTATTACAGTCTCACTCAGTATATACTATTTATCACAGTCAGTATATACTATTTATTATAGTCACAGTCAGTATATACTATTTATCACAGTCAACCTCAGTATATACTATTTATTACATTCTCACTCTGTATAAACTATTTATCACAGTCAGTATATACTATTTATTATAGTCACAGTCAGTATATACTATTTATTACAGTCACACTCAGTATATACTATTTTTTACAGTCAAACTCAGTATATAGTATTTATTACAGTCACACTCAGTATATACTATTTATCACAGTCACACCCAGTATATACTATTTATCACACTCAGTATATACTATTTATTATAGTCACAGTAGGTATGTACTATTTATTACAGTCATAGTCAGTATATACTATTTATCACATTCAAACTCAGTATATACTATTTATTACAGTCTCACTCAGTGTATACTATTTATCACAGTCAGTATATACTATTTATTATAGTCACAGTCAGTTTATTCTATTTATTACAGTCACACTCAGTATACAATATTTATTACAGTCACACTCAGTATATACTATTTATTACAGTCACAGTCAGTATATACTATTTATCAGACTCAGTATATACTATTTATCACAGTCACACTCAGTAAATACTATTTATCACAGTCAGTCAGTATATACTATTTGTTATAGTCACAGTCAGTATATACTATTTATTATAGTCACAGTCAGTATATACTATTTATCACAGTCACAGTTAATATTTACTATTTATCACAGTCAGTATATACTATTTATTATAGTCACAGTCAGTATATACTATTTATCACAGTCAAACTCAGTATACAATTTATTACAGTCAAACTCAGTATATACTATTTATCACAGTCAGTATATACTATTTATTATAGTCACAGTCAGTATATACTATTTATCACAGTCAACCTCAGTATATACTATTCATTACAGTCTCACTCTGTATAAACTATTTATCACAGTCAGTATATACTATTTATTACAGTCACAGTCAGGATATACTATTTATCACAGTCAGTATATAATATTTATTATAGTCACACTCAGTATATACTATTTATCACAGTCAAACTCAGTATATACTATTTATTACAGTCACAGTCAGTATATAGTATTTATCATAGTCAGTATATAATATTTATTATAGTCACAGTCAGTATATACTATTTATCACAGTCAGTATATACTATTTATTATAGTCACAGTCAGTATATACTATTTATCACAGTCAGTATACACTATTTATTATAGTCACAGTTAGTATTTACTATTTATCACAGTCAGTATATACAATTTATTATAGTCACAGTCAGTATATACTATTTATTATAGTCACAGTCAGTATATACTATTTATTACAGTCACAGTCAGTATATACTATTTATGACAGTCAAACTCAGTATATACTATTTATTTCAGTCTCACTCAGTATATACTAGTTATCACAATCAGTATATACTATTTTTTATAGTCACACTCAGTATATACTATTTATTACAGTCACAGTCAGTATATACTATTTATCACAGTCAGTATATACTATTTTTTATAGTCACACTCAGTATATACTATTTATTAATCAGTATATACTATTTATTATAGTCACAGTCGGTATATACTATTTATTACAGTCACAGTCAGAATATACTATGTATCACAGTCAAACTCAGTATATACTATTTACTACAGTCACACTCAGTATATACTATTGATCCCAGTCAGTATATATTATTTAATATAGTCACAGTCAGTATATACTATTTTTTATAGTCACAGTCAGTATATACTATTTTTTACAGTCACAGTCACTATATATTATTTATAACAGTCAGTATATACTATTTATTATAGTCACAGTCAGTATACACTGTTTATTATAGTCACAGTCAGTATACACTATTTATCACAATCAAACTCAGTATATACTGTTTATTACAGTAACACTCAGTATATACTATTTATCAAAGTCAGTATACACTATATATTATAGTAACAGTCAGTATATACTATTTATTACAGTCACAGTCAGTATATACTATTTATTATAGTCACATTCAGTATATACTATTTATTACAGTCACAGTCACTATATATTATTTATAACAGTCAGTATATACTATTTATTATAGTCACAGTCAGTATATACTGTTTATTATAGTCACAGTCAGTATACACTATTTATCACAGTCAAACTCAGTATATACTATTTATTACAGTCACACTCAGTATATACTATTTATCAAAGTCAGTATATACTATATATTATAGTAACAGTCAGTATATACTATTTATTACAGTCACAGTCAGTATATACTATTTATCACAGTCAGTATATACTTTTTATTATAGTCACAGTCAGTATATACTATTTATTACAGTCACAGTCAGTATTTACTATTTATCACAGTCAGTATATACTATTTATTATAGTCACACTCAGCATATACTATTTATCACAGTCAAACTCAGTATATATTATTTATTACAGTCACATCCAGTATATAGTATTTATCACAGTCAGTATATAATATTTATTATAGTCACAGTCAGTATATACTATTTATCACAGTCAGTATATACTATTTATTATAGTCACAGTTAGTAAATACTATTTATCACAGTCAGTATATACAATTTATTATAGTCACAGTCAGTATATACTATTTATTATAGTCACAGTCAGTATATACTATTTATTACAGTCACAGTCAGTATATACTATTTATGACAGTCAAACTCAGTATATACTATTTATTTCAGTCTCACTCAGTATATACTAGTTATCACAATCAGTATATACTATTTTTTATAGTCACACTCAGTATATACTATTTATTACAGTCACAGTCAGTATATACTATTTATCACAGTCAGTATATACTATTTTTTATAGTCACACTCAGTATATACTATTTATTACAGTCTCACTCTGTATAAACTATTTATCACAGTCAGTATATACTATTTATTATAGTCACAGTCAGTACATAGTATTTATTACAGTCTCACTCAGTATATACTATTTATCACAGTCAGTATATACTATTTATTATAGTCACAGTCAGTATATACTATTTATCACAGTCAACCTCAGTATATACTATTTATTACAGTCTCACTCTGTATAAACTATTTATCACAGTCAGTATATACTATTTATTATAGTCACAGTCAGTAAATACTATTTTTTACAGTCACACTCAGTATATACTATTTTTTACAGTCAAACTCAGTATATAGTATTTATTACAGTCACACTCAGTATATACTATTTATTATAGTCACAGTCAGTATATACTATTTATCACAGTCAGTATATACTATTTATTATAGTCACAGTAGGTATGTACTATTTATTACAGTCATAGTCAGTATATACTATTTATCACAGTCAAACTCAGTATATACTATTTATTACAGTCTCACTCAGTGTATACTATTTATCACAGTCAGTATATACTATTTATTATAGTCACAGTCAGTATATACTATTTATCACAGTCAGTATATACTATTTATTATAGTCACAGTCAGTATATACTATTTATCACAGTCAGTATACACTATTTATTATAGTCACAGTTAGTATTTACTATTTATCACAGTCAGTATATACAATTTATTATAGTCACAGTCTGTATATACTATTTATTATAGTCACAGTCAGTATATACTATTTATTACAGTCACAGCCAGTATATACTATTTATAACAGTCAAACTCAATATATACTATTTATTTCAGTCTCACTCAGTATATACTATTTATCACAATCAGTATAAACTATTTATTATAGTCACAGTCAGTATATAATATTTATTACAGTCACAGTCAGTATATACTATTTATCACAGTCAAACTCAGTATATACTATTTATCACAGTCACACTCAGTATATACTATTTATTAATCAGTATATACTATTTATTATAGTCACAGTCGGTATATACTATTTATTACAGTCACAGTCAGAATATACTATGTATCACAGTCAAACTCAGTATATACTATTTACTACAGTCACACTCAGTATATACTATTGATCCCAGTCAGTATATATTATTTAATATAGTCACAGTCAGTATATACTATTTTTTATAGTCACAGTCAGTATATACTATTTTTTACAGTCACAGTCACTATATATTATTTATAACAGTCAGTATATACTATTTATTATAGTCACAGTCAGTATACACTGTTTATTATAGTCACAGTCAGTATACACTATTTATCACAATCAAACTCAGTATATACTGTTTATTACAGTAACACTCAGTATATACTATTTATCAAAGTCAGTATACACTATATATTATAGTAACAGTCAGTATATACTATTTATTACAGTCACAGTCAGTATATACTATTTATTATAGTCACATTCAGTATATACTATTTATTACAGTCACAGTCACTATATATTATTTATAACAGTCAGTATATACTATTTATTATAGTCACAGTCAGTATATACTGTTTATTATAGTCACAGTCAGTATACACTATTTATCACAGTCAAACTCAGTATATACTATTTATTACAGTCACACTCAGTATATACTATTTATCAAAGTCAGTATATACTATATATTATAGTAACAGTCAGTATATACTATTTATTACAGTCACAGTCAGTATATACTATTTATCACAGTCAGTATATACTTTTTATTATAGTCACAGTCAGTATATACTATTTATTACAGTCACAGTCAGTATTTACTATTTATCACAGTCAGTATATACTATTTATTATAGTCACACTCAGCATATACTATTTATCACAGTCAAACTCAGTATATATTATTTATTACAGTCACATCCAGTATATAGTATTTATCACAGTCAGTATATAATATTTATTATAGTCACAGTCAGTATATACTATTTATCACAGTCAGTATATACTATTTATTATAGTCACAGTTAGTAAATACTATTTATCACAGTCAGTATATACAATTTATTATAGTCACAGTCAGTATATACTATTTATTATAGTCACAGTCAGTATATACTATTTATTACAGTCACAGTCAGTATATACTATTTATGACAGTCAAACTCAGTATATACTATTTATTTCAGTCTCACTCAGTATATACTAGTTATCACAATCAGTATATACTATTTTTTATAGTCACACTCAGTATATACTATTTATTACAGTCACAGTCAGTATATACTATTTATCACAGTCAGTATATACTATTTTTTATAGTCACACTCAGTATATACTATTTATTAATCAGTATATACTATTTATTATAGTCACAGTCGGTATATACTATTTATTACAGTCACAGTCAGAATATACTATGTATCACAGTCAAACTCAGTATATACTATTTACTACAGTCACACTCAGTATATACTATTGATCCCAGTCAGTATATATTATTTAATATAGTCACAGTCAGTATATACTATTTTTTATAGTCACAGTCAGTATATACTATTTTTTACAGTCACAGTCACTATATATTATTTATAACAGTCAGTATATACTATTTATTATAGTCACAGTCAGTATACACTGTTTATTATAGTCACAGTCAGTATACACTATTTATCACAATCAAACTCAGTATATACTGTTTATTACAGTAACACTCAGTATATACTATTTATCAAAGTCAGTATACACTATATATTATAGTAACAGTCAGTATATACTATTTATTACAGTCACAGTCAGTATATACTATTTATTATAGTCACATTCAGTATATACTATTTATTACAGTCACAGTCACTAAATATTATTTATAACAGTCAGTATATACTATTTATTATAGTCACAGTCAGTATATACTGTTTATTATAGTCACAGTCAGTATACACTATTTATCACAGTCAAACTCAGTATATACTATTTATTACAGTCACACTCAGTATATACTATTTATCAAAGTCAGTATATACTATATATTATAGTAACAGTCAGTATATACTATTTATTACAGTCACAGTCAGTATATACTATTTATCACAGTCAGTATATACTTTTTATTATAGTCACAGTCAGTATATACTATTTATTACAGTCACAGTCAGTATTTACTATTTATCACAGTCAGTATATACTATTTATTATAGTCACACTCAGCATATACTATTTATCACAGTCAAACTCAGTATATATTATTTATTACAGTCACATCCAGTATATAGTATTTATCACAGTCAGTATATAATATTTATTATAGTCACAGTCAGTATATACTATTTATCACAGTCAGTATATACTATTTATTATAGTCACAGTTAGTAAATACTATTTATCACAGTCAGTATATACAATTTATTATAGTCACAGTCAGTATATACTATTTATTATAGTCACAGTCAGTATATACTATTTATTACAGTCACAGTCAGTATATACTATTTATGACAGTCAAACTCAGTATATACTATTTATTTCAGTCTCACTCAGTATATACTAGTTATCACAATCAGTATATACTATTTTTTATAGTCACACTCAGTATATACTATTTATTACAGTCACAGTCAGTATATACTATTTATCACAGTCAGTATATACTATTTTTTATAGTCACACTCAGTATATACTATTTATCATGATCAAACTCAGTATATACTATATATTACAGTCACAGTCAGTATATACTATTTATCACAGTCAGTATATACTATTTATTATAGTCACAGTCAGTATATACTATTTATCACAGTCAGTATATTAAACTTATTATAGTCACAGTCAGTATATACTATTTATTATAGTCACAGTCAGTACATAGTATTTATTACAGTCTCACTCAGTATATACTATTTATCACAGTCAGTATATACTATTTATTATAGTCACAGTCAGTATATACTATTTATCACAGTCAGTATACACTATTTATTATAGTCACAGTTAGTATTTACTATTTATCACAGTCAGTATATACAATTTATTATAGTCACAGTCAGTATATACTATTTATTATAGTCACAGTCAGTATATACTATTTATTACAGTCACAGTCAGTATATACTATTTATGACAGTCAAACTCAGTATATACTATTTATTTCAGTCTCACTCAGTATATACTAGTTATCACAATCAGTATATACTATTTTTTATAGTCACACTCAGTATATACTATTTATTACAGTCACAGTCAGTATATACTATTTATCACAGTCAGTATATACTATTTTTTATAGTCACACTCAGTATATACTATTTATTAATCAGTATATACTATTTATTATAGTCACAGTCGGTATATACTATTTATTACAGTCACAGTCAGAATATACTATGTATCACAGTCAAACTCAGTATATACTATTTACTACAGTCACACTCAGTATATACTATTGATCCCAGTCAGTATATATTATTTAATATAGTCACAGTCAGTATATACTATTTTTTATAGTCACAGTCAGTATATACTATTTTTTACAGTCACAGTCACTATATATTATTTATAACAGTCAGTATATACTATTTATTATAGTCACAGTCAGTATACACTGTTTATTATAGTCACAGTCAGTATACACTATTTATCACAATCAAACTCAGTATATACTGTTTATTACAGTAACACTCAGTATATACTATTTATCAAAGTCAGTATACACTATATATTATAGTAACAGTCAGTATATACTATTTATTACAGTCACAGTCAGTATATACTATTTATTATAGTCACATTCAGTATATACTATTTATTACAGTCACAGTCACTATATATTATTTATAACAGTCAGTATATACTATTTATTATAGTCACAGTCAGTATATACTGTTTATTATAGTCACAGTCAGTATACACTATTTATCACAGTCAAACTCAGTATATACTATTTATTACAGTCACACTCAGTATATACTATTTATCAAAGTCAGTATATACTATATATTATAGTAACAGTCAGTATATACTATTTATTACAGTCACAGTCAGTATATACTATTTATCACAGTCAGTATATACTTTTTATTATAGTCACAGTCAGTATATACTATTTATTACAGTCACAGTCAGTATTTACTATTTATCACAGTCAGTATATACTATTTATTATAGTCACACTCAGCATATACTATTTATCACAGTCAAACTCAGTATATATTATTTATTACAGTCACATCCAGTATATAGTATTTATCACAGTCAGTATATAATATTTATTATAGTCACAGTCAGTATATACTATTTATCACAGTCAGTATATACTATTTATTATAGTCACAGTTAGTAAATACTATTTATCACAGTCAGTATATACAATTTATTATAGTCACAGTCAGTATATACTATTTATTATAGTCACAGTCAGTATATACTATTTATTACAGTCACAGTCAGTATATACTATTTATGACAGTCAAACTCAGTATATACTATTTATTTCAGTCTCACTCAGTATATACTAGTTATCACAATCAGTATATACTATTTTTTATAGTCACACTCAGTATATACTATTTATTACAGTCACAGTCAGTATATACTATTTATCACAGTCAGTATATACTATTTTTTATAGTCACACTCAGTATATACTATTTATTACAGTCTCACTCTGTATAAACTATTTATCACAGTCAGTATATACTATTTATTATAGTCACAGTCAGTACATAGTATTTATTACAGTCTCACTCAGTATATACTATTTATCACAGTCAGTATATACTATTTATTATAGTCACAGTCAGTATATACTATTTATCACAGTCAACCTCAGTATATACTATTTATTACAGTCTCACTCTGTATAAACTATTTATCACAGTCAGTATATACTATTTATTATAGTCACAGTCAGTAAATACTATTTTTTACAGTCACACTCAGTATATACTATTTTTTACAGTCAAACTCAGTATATAGTATTTATTACAGTCACACTCAGTATATACTATTTATTATAGTCACAGTCAGTATATACTATTTATCACAGTCAGTATATACTATTTATTATAGTCACAGTAGGTATGTACTATTTATTACAGTCATAGTCAGTATATACTATTTATCACAGTCAAACTCAGTATATACTATTTATTACAGTCTCACTCAGTGTATACTATTTATCACAGTCAGTATATACTATTTATTATAGTCACAGTCAGTATATACTATTTATCACAGTCAGTATATACTATTTATTATAGTCACAGTCAGTATATACTATTTATCACAGTCAGTATACACTATTTATTATAGTCACAGTTAGTATTTACTATTTATCACAGTCAGTATATACAATTTATTATAGTCACAGTCTGTATATACTATTTATTATAGTCACAGTCAGTATATACTATTTATTACAGTCACAGCCAGTATATACTATTTATAACAGTCAAACTCAATATATACTATTTATTTCAGTCTCACTCAGTATATACTATTTATCACAATCAGTATAAACTATTTATTATAGTCACAGTCAGTATATAATATTTATTACAGTCACAGTCAGTATATACTATTTATCACAGTCAAACTCAGTATATACTATTTATCACAGTCACACTCAGTATATACTATTTATTAATCAGTATATACTATTTATTATAGTCACAGTCGGTATATACTATTTATTACAGTCACAGTCAGAATATACTATGTATCACAGTCAAACTCAGTATATACTATTTACTACAGTCACACTCAGTATATACTATTGATCCCAGTCAGTATATATTATTTAATATAGTCACAGTCAGTATATACTATTTTTTATAGTCACAGTCAGTATATACTATTTTTTACAGTCACAGTCACTATATATTATTTATAACAGTCAGTATATACTATTTATTATAGTCACAGTCAGTATACACTGTTTATTATAGTCACAGTCAGTATACACTATTTATCACAATCAAACTCAGTATATACTGTTTATTACAGTAACACTCAGTATATACTATTTATCAAAGTCAGTATACACTATATATTATAGTAACAGTCAGTATATACTATTTATTACAGTCACAGTCAGTATATACTATTTATTATAGTCACATTCAGTATATACTATTTATTACAGTCACAGTCACTATATATTATTTATAACAGTCAGTATATACTATTTATTATAGTCACAGTCAGTATATACTGTTTATTATAGTCACAGTCAGTATACACTATTTATCACAGTCAAACTCAGTATATACTATTTATTACAGTCACACTCAGTATATACTATTTATCAAAGTCAGTATATACTATATATTATAGTAACAGTCAGTATATACTATTTATTACAGTCACAGTCAGTATATACTATTTATCACAGTCAGTATATACTTTTTATTATAGTCACAGTCAGTATATACTATTTATTACAGTCACAGTCAGTATTTACTATTTATCACAGTCAGTATATACTATTTATTATAGTCACACTCAGCATATACTATTTATCACAGTCAAACTCAGTATATATTATTTATTACAGTCACATCCAGTATATAGTATTTATCACAGTCAGTATATAATATTTATTATAGTCACAGTCAGTATATACTATTTATCACAGTCAGTATATACTATTTATTATAGTCACAGTTAGTAAATACTATTTATCACAGTCAGTATATACAATTTATTATAGTCACAGTCAGTATATACTATTTATTATAGTCACAGTCAGTATATACTATTTATTACAGTCACAGTCAGTATATACTATTTATGACAGTCAAACTCAGTATATACTATTTATTTCAGTCTCACTCAGTATATACTAGTTATCACAATCAGTATATACTATTTTTTATAGTCACACTCAGTATATACTATTTATTACAGTCACAGTCAGTATATACTATTTATCACAGTCAGTATATACTATTTTTTATAGTCACACTCAGTATATACTATTTATTAATCAGTATATACTATTTATTATAGTCACAGTCGGTATATACTATTTATTACAGTCACAGTCAGAATATACTATGTATCACAGTCAAACTCAGTATATACTATTTACTACAGTCACACTCAGTATATACTATTGATCCCAGTCAGTATATATTATTTAATATAGTCACAGTCAGTATATACTATTTTTTATAGTCACAGTCAGTATATACTATTTTTTACAGTCACAGTCACTATATATTATTTATAACAGTCAGTATATACTATTTATTATAGTCACAGTCAGTATACACTGTTTATTATAGTCACAGTCAGTATACACTATTTATCACAATCAAACTCAGTATATACTGTTTATTACAGTAACACTCAGTATATACTATTTATCAAAGTCAGTATACACTATATATTATAGTAACAGTCAGTATATACTATTTATTACAGTCACAGTCAGTATATACTATTTATTATAGTCACATTCAGTATATACTATTTATTACAGTCACAGTCACTAAATATTATTTATAACAGTCAGTATATACTATTTATTATAGTCACAGTCAGTATATACTGTTTATTATAGTCACAGTCAGTATACACTATTTATCACAGTCAAACTCAGTATATACTATTTATTACAGTCACACTCAGTATATACTATTTATCAAAGTCAGTATATACTATATATTATAGTAACAGTCAGTATATACTATTTATTACAGTCACAGTCAGTATATACTATTTATCACAGTCAGTATATACTTTTTATTATAGTCACAGTCAGTATATACTATTTATTACAGTCACAGTCAGTATTTACTATTTATCACAGTCAGTATATACTATTTATTATAGTCACACTCAGCATATACTATTTATCACAGTCAAACTCAGTATATATTATTTATTACAGTCACATCCAGTATATAGTATTTATCACAGTCAGTATATAATATTTATTATAGTCACAGTCAGTATATACTATTTATCACAGTCAGTATATACTATTTATTATAGTCACAGTTAGTAAATACTATTTATCACAGTCAGTATATACAATTTATTATAGTCACAGTCAGTATATACTATTTATTATAGTCACAGTCAGTATATACTATTTATTACAGTCACAGTCAGTATATACTATTTATGACAGTCAAACTCAGTATATACTATTTATTTCAGTCTCACTCAGTATATACTAGTTATCACAATCAGTATATACTATTTTTTATAGTCACACTCAGTATATACTATTTATTACAGTCACAGTCAGTATATACTATTTATCACAGTCAGTATATACTATTTTTTATAGTCACACTCAGTATATACTATTTATCATGATCAAACTCAGTATATACTATATATTACAGTCACAGTCAGTATATACTATTTATCACAGTCAGTATATACTATTTATTATAGTCACAGTCAGTATATACTATTTATCACAGTCAGTATATTAAACTTATTATAGTCACAGTCAGTATATACTATTTATTATAGTCACAGTCAGTACATAGTATTTATTACAGTCTCACTCAGTATATACTATTTATCACAGTCAGTATATACTATTTATTATAGTCACAGTCAGTATATACTATTTATCACAGTCAACCTCAGTATATACTATTTATTACAGTCTCACTCTGTATAAACTATTTATCACAGTCAGTATAAACTATTTATTATAGTCACAGTCAGTAAATACTATTTTTTACAGTCACACTCAGTATATACTATTTTTTACAGTCAAACTCAGTATATAGTATTTATTACAGTCACACTCAGTATATACTATTTATTATAGTCACAGTCAGTATATACTATTTATCACAGTCAGTATATACTATTTATTATAGTCACAGTAGGTATGTACTATTTATTACAGTCATAGTCAGTATATACTATTTATCACAGTCAAACTCAGTATATACTATTTATTACAGTCTCACTCAGTGTATACTATTTATCACAGTCAGTATATACTATTTATTATAGTCACAGTCAGTATATACTATTTATCACAGTCAGTATATACTATTTATTATAGTCACAGTCAGTATATACTATTTATCACAGTCAGTATACACTATTTATTATAGTCACAGTTAGTATTTACTATTTATCACAGTCAGTATATACAATTTATTATAGTCACAGTCTGTATATACTATTTATTATAGTCACAGTCAGTATATACTATTTATTACAGTCACAGCCAGTATATACTATTTATAACAGTCAAACTCAATATATACTATTTATTTCAGTCTCACTCAGTATATACTATTTATCACAATCAGTATAAACTATTTATTATAGTCACAGTCAGTATATAATATTTATTACAGTCACAGTCAGTATATACTATTTATCACAGTCAAACTCAGTATATACTATTTATCACAGTCACACTCAGTATATACTATTTATTAATCAGTATATACTATTTATTATAGTCACAGTCGGTATATACTATTTATTACAGTCACAGTCAGAATATACTATGTATCACAGTCAAACTCAGTATATACTATTTACTACAGTCACACTCAGTATATACTATTGATCCCAGTCAGTATATATTATTTAATATAGTCACAGTCAGTATATACTATTTTTTATAGTCACAGTCAGTATATACTATTTTTTACAGTCACAGTCACTATATATTATTTATAACAGTCAGTATATACTATTTATTATAGTCACAGTCAGTATACACTGTTTATTATAGTCACAGTCAGTATACACTATTTATCACAATCAAACTCAGTATATACTGTTTATTACAGTAACACTCAGTATATACTATTTATCAAAGTCAGTATACACTATATATTATAGTAACAGTCAGTATATACTATTTATTACAGTCACAGTCAGTATATACTATTTATTATAGTCACATTCAGTATATACTATTTATTACAGTCACAGTCACTATATATTATTTATAACAGTCAGTATATACTATTTATTATAGTCACAGTCAGTATATACTGTTTATTATAGTCACAGTCAGTATACACTATTTATCACAGTCAAACTCAGTATATACTATTTATTACAGTCACACTCAGTATATACTATTTATCAAAGTCAGTATATACTATATATTATAGTAACAGTCAGTATATACTATTTATTACAGTCACAGTCAGTATATACTATTTATCACAGTCAGTATATACTTTTTATTATAGTCACAGTCAGTATATACTATTTATTACAGTCACAGTCAGTATTTACTATTTATCACAGTCAGTATATACTATTTATTATAGTCACACTCAGCATATACTATTTATCACAGTCAAACTCAGTATATATTATTTATTACAGTCACATCCAGTATATAGTATTTATCACAGTCAGTATATAATATTTATTATAGTCACAGTCAGTATATACTATTTATCACAGTCAGTATATACTATTTATTATAGTCACAGTTAGTAAATACTATTTATCACAGTCAGTATATACAATTTATTATAGTCACAGTCAGTATATACTATTTATTATAGTCACAGTCAGTATATACTATTTATTACAGTCACAGTCAGTATATACTATTTATGACAGTCAAACTCAGTATATACTATTTATTTCAGTCTCACTCAGTATATACTAGTTATCACAATCAGTATATACTATTTTTTAGAGTCACACTCAGTATATACTATTTATTACAGTCACAGTCAGTATATACTATTTATCACAGTCAGTATATACTATTTTTTATAGTCACACTCAGTATATACTATTTATTAATCAGTATATACTATTTATTATAGTCACAGTCGGTATATACTATTTATTACAGTCACAGTCAGAATATACTATGTATCACAGTCAAACTCAGTATATACTATTTACTACAGTCACACTCAGTATATACTATTGATCCCAGTCAGTATATATTATTTAATATAGTCACAGTCAGTATATACTATTTTTTATAGTCACAGTCAGTATATACTATTTTTTACAGTCACAGTCACTATATATTATTTATAACAGTCAGTATATACTATTTATTATAGTCACAGTCAGTATACACTGTTTATTATAGTCACAGTCAGTATACACTATTTATCACAATCAAACTCAGTATATACTGTTTATTACAGTAACACTCAGTATGTACTATTTATCAAAGTCAGTATACACTATATATTATAGTAACAGTCAGTATATACTATTTATTACAGTCACAGTCAGTATATACTATTTATTATAGTCACATTCAGTATATACTATTTATTACAGTCACAGTCACTATATATTATTTATAACAGTCAGTATATACTATTTATTATAGTCACAGTCAGTATATACTGTTTATTATAGTCACAGTCAGTATACACTATTTATCACAGTCAAACTCAGTATATACTATTTATTACAGTCACACTCAGTATATACTATTTATCAAAGTCAGTATATACTATATATTATAGTAACAGTCAGTATATACTATTTATTACAGTCACAGTCAGTATATACTATTTATCACAGTCAGTATATACTTTTTATTATAGTCACAGTCAGTATATACTATTTATTACAGTCACAGTCAGTATTTACTATTTATCACAGTCAGTATATACTATTTATTATAGTCACACTCAGCATATACTATTTATCACAGTCAAACTCAGTATATATTATTTATTACAGTCACATCCAGTATATAGTATTTATCACAGTCAGTATATAATATTTATTATAGTCACAGTCAGTATATACTATTTATCACAGTCAGTATATACTATTTATTATAGTCACAGTTAGTAAATACTATTTATCACAGTCAGTATATACAATTTATTATAGTCACAGTCAGTATATACTATTTATTATAGTCACAGTCAGTATATACTATTTATTACAGTCACAGTCAGTATATACTATTTATGACAGTCAAACTCAGTATATACTATTTATTTCAGTCTCACTCAGTATATACTAGTTATCACAATCAGTATATACTATTTATCACAGTCAACCTCAGTATATACTATTTATTACAGTCTCACTCTGTATAAACTATTTATCACAGTCAGTATATACTATTTATTATAGTCACAGTCAGTATATACTATTTTTACAGTCACACTCAGTATATACTATTTTTTACAGTAAAACTCAGTATATAGTATTTTTTACAGTCACACTCAGTATATACTATTTATCACAGTCACACCCAGTATATACTATTTATCACACTCAGTATATACTATTTATTATAGTCACAGTAGGTATGTACTATTTATTACAGTCATAGTTAGTTTATACTATTTATCACAGTCAAACTCAGTATATACTATTTATTACAGTCTCACTCAGTGTATACTATTTATCACAGTCAGTATATACTATTTATTATAGTCACAGTCAGTTTATTCTATTTATTACAGTCACACTCAGTATATAATTTTTATTACAGTCACACTCAGTATATACTATTTATTACAGTCACAGTCAGTATATACTATTTATCAGACTCAGTATATACTATTTATCACAGTCACACTCAGTAAATACTAATTATCACAGTCAGTATATACTATTTATTATAGTCACAGTCAGTATATACTATTTATTATAGTCACAGTCAGTATATACTATTTATCACAGTCACAGTTAATATTTACTATTTATCACAGTCAGTATATACTATTTATTATAGTCACAGTCAGTATATACTATTTATCACAGTCAAACTCAGTATACTATTTATTACAGTCAAACTCAGTATATACTATTTATCACAGTCAGTATATACTATTTATTATAGTCACAGTCAGTATATACTATTTATCACAGTAAGTATATACTATTTATTATGGTCACAGTTAGTATATACTATTTATCACAGTAAGTATATACAATTTATTATAGTCACAGTCAGTATATACTATTTATTTTAGTCACAGTCAGTATATACTATTTATTACAGTCACAGTCAGTATATACTATTTATCACAGTCAAACTCAGTATATACTATTTATCACAGTCACACCCAGTATATACTATTTATTAGTCAGTATATACTATTTATTATAGTCACAGTCGGTATGTACTATTTATTACAGTCATAGTCAGTATCACAGTCAAAATCAGTATATATTATTTATTACAGTCTCACTCAGTGTATACTATTTATCACAGTCAGTATATACTATGTATTATAGTCACAGTCAGTATATACTATTTATCAAAGTCAGTATACACTATATATTATAGTAACAGTCAGTATATACTATTTATTACAGTCACAGTCAGTATATACTATTTATTATAGTCACAGTCAGTATATACTATTTATTACAGTCACAGTCACTATATATTATTTATAACAGTCAGTATATACTATTTATTATAGTCACAGTCAGTATACACTATTTATCACAGTCAAACTCAGTATATACTATTTATTACAGTCACACTCAGTATATACTATATATCAAAGTCAGTATATACTATATATTATAGTAACAGTCAGCATATACTATTTATTACAGTCACAGTCAGTATATACTATTTATCACAGTCAGTATATACTATTTATTATAGTCACAGTCAGTATATACTATTTATTACAGTCACAGTCAGTATTTACTATTTATCACAGTCAGTATATACTATTTATTATAGTCACACTCAGCATATACTATTTATCACAGTCAAACTCAGTATATATTATTTATTACAGTCACATCCAGTATATAGTATTTATCACAGTCAGTATATAATATTTATTATAGTCACAGTCACTATATACTATTTATCACATTCAGTATATACTATTTATTATAGTCACAGTTAGTAAATACTATTTATCACAGTCAGTATATACAATTTATTATAGTCACAGTCAGTATATACTATTTATTATAGTCACAGTCAGTATATACTATTTATTACAGTCACAGTCAGTATATACTATTTATGACAGTCAAACTCAGTATATACTATTTATTTCAGTCTCACTCAGTATATACTAGTTATCACAATAAGTATATACTATTTTTTATAGTCACACTCAGTATATACTATTTATTACAGTCACAGTCAGTATATACTATTTATCACAGTCAGTATATACTATTTTTTATAGTCACACTCAGTATATACTATTTATCATGGTCAAACTCAGTATATACTATATATTACAGTCACAGTCAGTATATACTATTTATCACAGTCAGTATATACTATTTATTATAGTCACAGTCGGTATATACTATTTATCACAGTCAGTATATAAAACTTATTATAGTCACAGTCAGTATATACTATTTATTATAGTCACAGTCAGTACATAGTATTTATTACAGTCTCACTCAGTATATACTATTTATCACAGTCAGTATATACTATTTATTATAGTCACAGTCAGTATATACTATTTATCACAGTCAACCTCAGTATATACTATTTATTACAGTCTCACTCTGTATAAACTATTTATCACAGTCAGTATATACTATTTATTATAGTCACAGTCAGTATATACTATTTTTTACAGTCACACTCAGTATATACTATTTTTTACAGTCAAACTCAGTATATAGTATTTATTACAGTCACACTCAGTATATACTATTTATCACAGTCACACCCAGTATATACTATTTATCACACTCAGTATATACTATTTATTATAGTCACAGTAGGTATGTACTATTTATTACAGTCATAGTTAGTATATACTATTTATCACAGTCAAACTCAGTATATACTATTTATTACAGTCTCACTCAGTGTATACTATTTATCACAGTCAGTATATACTATTTATTATAGTCACAGTCAGTTTATTCTATTTATTACAGTCACACTCAGTATATAATATTTATTACAGTCACACTCAGTATATACTATTTATTACAGTCACAGTCAGTATATACTATTTATCAGACTCAGTATATACTATTTATCACAGTCACACTCAGTAAATACTATTTATCACAGTCAGTATATACTATTTATTATATTCACAGTCAGTATATACTATTTATTATAGTCACAGTCAGTATATACTATTTATCACAGTCACAGTTAATATTTACTATTTATCACAGTCAGTATATACTATTTATTATAGTCACAGTCAGTATATACTATTTATCACAGTCAAACTCAGTATACTATTTATTACAGTCAAACTCAGTATATACTATTTATCACAGTCAGTATATACTATTTATTATACTCACAGTCAGTATATACTATTTATCACAGTAAGTATATACTATTTATTATGGTCACAGTTAGTATATACTATTTATCACAGTAAGTATATACAATTTATTATAGTCACAGTCAGTATATACTATTTATTATAGTCACAGTCAGTATATACTATTTATTACAGTCACAGTCAGTATATACTATTTATCACAGTCAATCTCAGTATATACTTTTTATTACAGTCTCACTCAGAACATACTATTTAACATAGTCAGTATATACTATTTATTATAGTCACACTCAGTATAAACTATTGATCACAGTCAAACTCAGTATATACTATTTATCACAGTCACACCCAGTATATACTATTTATTAGTCAGTATATACTATTTATTATAGTCACAGTCGGTATGTACTATTTATTACAGTCATAGTCAGTATCACAGTCAAAATCAGTATATATTATTTATTACAGTCTCACTCAGTGTATACTATTTATCACAGTCAGTATATACTATTTATTATAGTCACAGTCAGTATATACTATTTATCACAGTCAAACTCAGTATACTATTTATTACAGTCAAACTCAGTATATACTATTTATCACAGTCAGTATATACTATTTATTATAGTCACAGTCAGTATATACTATTTATCACAGTAAGTATATACTATTTATTATAGTCACAGTTAGTATATACTATTTATCACAGTAAGTATATATAATTTATTATAGTCACAGTCAGTATATACTATTTATTATAGTCACAGTCAGTATATACTATTTATTACAGTCACAGTCAGTATATACTATTTATCTCAGTCAAACTCAGTATATACTATTTATTACAGTCTCACTCAGAATATACTATTTAACATAGTCAGTACATACTATTTATTATATTCACACTCAGTATGAACTATTGATCACAGTCAAACTCAGTATATACTATTTATCACAGTCACACCCAGTATATACTATTTATTAGACAGTATATACTATTTATTATAGTCGCAGTCGGTATGTACTATTTATTACAGTCATAGTCAGTATCACAGTCAAACTCAGTATATACTATTTATTACAGTCTCACTCAGTGTATGCTATTTATTACAGTCATTATATACTATTTATTATAGTCACAGTCAGTTTATTCTATTTATTACAGTCACACTCAGTATATACTATTTATTACAGTCACACTCAGTATATAGTATTTATTACAGTCACAGTCAGTATATACTATTTATCAGACTCAGTATATACTATTTATTACAGTCAAACTCAGTATATAGTATTGATTACAGTCACAGTCAGTATATACTATTTATCACAGTCAAACTCAGTATATACTATTTATCACAGTCAAACTCAGTATATAGTATTTATCACAGTCACACTCAGTATATACTATTTATTAGTCAGTATATACTATTTATTATAGTCACAGTTGGTATATACTATTTATTAGAGTCACAGTCAGTATATTCTATTTATCACAGTCAAACTCAGTATATACTATTTACTACAGTCACACTCAGTATATACTATTGATCCCAGTCAGTATATATTATATATTATAGTCACAGTCAGTATATACTATTTTTTATAGTCACAGTCAGTATATACTATTTATTACAGTCACAGTCACTATATATTATTTATAACAGTCAGTTTATACTATTTATTATAGTCACAGTCAGTATACACTGTTTATTATAGACACAGTCAGTATACACTATTTATCACAGTCAAACTCAGTATATACTATTTATTACAGTCACACTCAGTATATACTATTTATCACAGTCAGTATAAACTATTTATTATAGTCACACTCAGTATATACTATATATTACAGTCACATTCAGTATATACTATTTATCACAGTCAGTATATATTATTTATTATAGTCACAGTCAGTATATACTATTTATTACAGTCACACTCAGTATATACTATTTATTACAGTCACACTCAGTATATACTATTTATTACAGTCACACTCAGTATATACTATCAGACTCAATATATATTATTTATCACAGTTAAACTCAGTATATACTATTTATCACAGTCAAACTCAGTATATTCTATTTATCAGTCAGTATATACTATTTATTATAGTCACAGTCGGTATATACTATTTATTACAGTCACAGTCAGTATATACTACTTATCACAGTCAGTGTATACTATTTATTATAGTCACAATCAGTATATACTATTTATCACAGTCAAACTCAGTATATACTATTTATCAGTCAGTATATACTATTTATTATAGTCACAGTCGGTATATACTATTTATTACAGTCACAGTCAGTATATACTATTTATCACAGTCAGTATATACTATTTATCACAGTCAAACTCAGTATATACTATTTATCACAGTCAAACTCAGTATATACTATATATTACAGTCACACTCAGTACATACTATTTATCACAGTCAGTATATACTATTTTTTATAGTCACAGTCAGTATATACTATTTATTACAGTCACAGTCAAGATATACTATTTATCACAGTCAGTATATAATATTTATTATAGTCACACTCAGTATATACTATTTATCACAGTCAAACTCAGTATATACTATTTATTACAGTCACAGTCAGTATATAGTATTTATCACAGTCAGTATATAATATTTATTATAGTCACAGTCAGTATATACTATTTATCACAGTCAGTATATACTATTTATTATAGTCACAGTCAGTATATACTATTTATCACAGTCAGTATACACTATTTATTATAGTCACAGTTAGTATTTACTATTTATCACAGTCAGTATATACAATTTATTATAGTCACAGTCTGTATATACTATTTATTATAGTCACAGTCAGTATATACTATTTATTACAGTCACAGCCAGTATATACTATTTATAACAGTCAAACTCAATATATACTATTTATTTCAGTCTCACTCAGTATATACTATTTATCACAATCAGTATATACTATTTATTATAGTCACAGTCAGTATATAATATTTATTACAGTCACACTCAGTATATACTATTTATTACAGTCAAACTCAGTATATAGTATTTATTACAGTAACAGTCAGTATATACTATTTATCACAGTCAAACTCAGTATATACTATTTATCACAGTCACACTCAGTATATACTATTGATCCCAGTCAGTATATATTATTTAATATAGTCACAGTCAGTATATACTATCTTTTATAGTCACAGTCAGTATACACTATTTATTACAGTCACAGTCACTATATATTATTTATAACAGTCAGTATATACTATTTATTATAGTCACAGTCAGTATACACTGTTTATTATAGTCACAGTCAGTATACACTATTTATCACAATCAAACTCAGTATATACTATTTATTACAGTCACACTCAGTATATACTATTTATCAAAGTCAGTATACACTATATATTATAGTAACAGTCAGTATATACTATTTATTACAGTCACAGTCAGTATATACTATTTATTATAGTCACAGTCAGTATATACTATTTATTACAGTCACAGTCACTATATATTATTTATAACAGTCAGTATATACTATTTATTATAGTCACAGTCAGTATATACTGTTTATTATAGTCACAGTCAGTATACACTATTTATCACAGTCAAACTCAGTATATACTATTTATTACAGTCACACTCAGTATATACTATTTATCAAAGTCAGTATATACAATATATTATAGTAACAGTCAGTATATACTATTTATTACAGTCACAGTCAGTATATACTATTTATCACAGTCAGTATATACTATTTATTATAGTCACAGTCAGTATATACTATTTATTACAGTCACAGTCAGTATTTACTATTTATCACAGTCAGTATATACTATTTATTATAGTCACACTCAGCATATACTATTTATCACAGTCAAACTCAGTATATATTATTTATTACAGTCACATCCAGTATATAGTATTTATCACAGTCAGTATATAATATTTATTATAGTCACAGTCAGTATATACTATTTATCACAGTCAGTATATACTATTTATTATAGTCACAGTTAGTAAATACTATTTATCACAGTCAGTATATACAATTTATCATAGTCACAGTCAGTATATACTATTTATTATAGTCACAGTCAGTATATACTATTTATTACAGTCACAGTCAGTATATACTATTTATGACAGTCAAACTCAGTATATACTATTTATTTCAGTCTCACTCAGTATATACTAGTTATCACAATCAGTATATACTATTTTTTATAGTCACACTCAGTATATACTATTTATTACAGTCACAGTCAGTATATACTATTTATCACAGTCAGTATATACTATTTTTTATAGTCACACTCAGTATATACTATTTATCATGGTCAAACTCAGTATATACTATATATTACAGTCACAGTCAGTATATACTATTTATCACAGTCAGTATATACTATTTATTATAGTCACAGTCAGTATATACTATTTATCACAGTAAGTATATAAAACTTATTATAGTCACAGTCAGTATATACTATTTATTATAGTCACAGTCAGTAGATAGTATTTATTACAGTCTCACTCAGTATATACTATTTATCACAGTCAGTATATACTATTTATTATAGTCACAGACAGTATATACTATTTATCACAGTCAACCTCAGTATATACTATTTATTACAGTCTCACTCTGTATAAACTATTTATCACAGTCAGTATATACTATTTATTATAGTCACAGTCAGTATATACTATTTTTTACAGTCACACTCAGTATATACTATTTTTTACAGTCAAACACAGTATATAGTATTTATTACAGTCACACTCAGTATATACTATTTATCACAGTCACACCCAGTATATACTATTTATCACACTCAGTATATACTATTTATTATAGTCACAGTAGGTATGTACTATTTATTACAGTCATAGTCAGTATATTCTATTTATCACAGTCAAACTCAGTATATACTATTTATTACAGTCTCACTCAGTGTATACTATTTATCACAGTCAGTATATACTATTTATTATAGTCACAGTCAGTTTATTCTATTTATTACAGTCACACTCAGTATATAATATTTATTACAGTCACACTCAGTATATACTATTTATTACAGTCACAGTCAGTATATACTATTTATTATAGTCACAGTCAGTATATACTATTTATCACAGTCACAGTTAATATTTACTATTTATCAAAGTCAGTATATACTATTTATTATAGTCACAGTCAGTATATACTATTTATCACAGTCAAACTCAGTATACTATTTATTACAGTCAAACTCAGTATATACTATTTATCACAGTCAGTATATACTATTTATTATAGTCACAGTCAGTATATACTATTTATCACAGTAAGTATATACTATTTATTATGGTCACAGTTAGTATATACTATTTATCACAGTAAGTATATACAATTTATTATTGTCACAGTCAGTATATACTATTTATTATAGTCACAGTCAGTATATACTGTTTATTACAGTCACAGTCAGTATATACTATTTATCACAGTCAAACTCAGTATATACTTTTTATTACAGTCTCACTCAGAACATACTATTTAACATAGTCAGTATATACTATTTATTATAGTCACACTCAGTATAAACTATTGATCACAGTCAAACTCAGTATATACTATTTATCACAGTCACACCCAGTATATACTATTTATTAGTCAGTATATACTATTTATTATAGTCACAGTCGGTATGTACTATTTATTACAGTCATAGTCAGTATCACAGTCAAAATCAGTATATACTATTTATTACAGTCTCACTCAGCGTATATTATTTATCACAGTCAGTATATACTATTTATTATAGTCACAGTCAGTTTATTCTATTTATTACAGTCACACTCAGTATATACTATTTATTACAGTCACACTCAGTATATAGTATTTATTACAGTCACAGTCAGTATATACTATTTATCAGACTCAGTATATACTATTTATTGCAGTCAAACTCAGTATATAGTATTTATTACAGTCACAGTCAGTATATACTATTTATCACAGTCAAACTCAGTATATACTATTTATCACAGTCAAACTCAGTATATAGTATTTATCACAGTCACACTCAGTATATACTATTTATTAGTCAGTATATACTATTTATTATAGTCACAGTTGGTATATACTATTTATTAGAGTCACAGTCAGTATATACTATTTATCACAGTCAAACTCAGTATATACTATTACTACAGTCACACTCAGTATATACTATTGATCCCAGTCAGTATATATTATTTATTATAGTCACAGTCAGTATATACTATTTTTTATAGTCACAGTCAGTATATACTATTTATTACATTCACAGTCACTATATATTATTTATAACAGTCAGTTTATACTATTTTTTATAGTCACAGTCAGTATACACTATTTATCACAGTCAAACTCAGTATATACTATTTATTATAGTCACACTCAGTATATACTATTTATCACAGTCAGTATAAACTATTTATTATAGTCACACTCAGTATATACTATATATTACAGTCACATTCAGTATATACTATGTATCACAGTCAGTATATATTATTTATTATAGTCACAGTCAGTATATACTATTTATTACAGTCACACTCAGTATATACTATTTATTACGGTCACACTCAGTATATAGTATTTATTACAGTCACAGTCAGTATATACTATCAGACTCAATATAAATTATTTATCACAGTTAAACTCAGTATATACTATTTATCACAATCAAACTCAGTATATTCTATTTATCAGTCAGTATATACTATTTATTATAGTCACAGTCGGTATATACTATTTATTACAGTCACAGTCAGTATATACTATTTATCACAGTCAAACTCAGTATATACTATTTATTACAGTCTCACTCAGAATATACTATCTAACATAGTCAGTATATACTATTTATTATCGTCACACTCAGTATAAACTATTGATCACAGTCAAACTCAGTATATACTATTTATCACAGTCACACCCAGTATATACTATTTATTAGTCAGTATATACTATTTATTAAAGTCACAGTCGGTATGTACTATTTATTACAGTCATAGTCAGTATCACAGTCAAACTCAGTATATACTATTTATTACAGTCTCACTCAGTGTATACTATTTATCACAGTCAGTATATACTATTTATTATAGTCACAGTCAGTTTATTCTATTTATTACAGTCACACTCAGTATATACTATTTATTACAGTCACACTCATTATATAGTATTTATTACAGTCACACTCAGTATATACTATTTATCAGACTCAGTATATACTATTTATTACAGTCAAACTCAGTATATAGTATTTATTACAGTCACAGTCACTATATACTATTTATCACAGTCAAACTCAGTATATACTATTTATCACAGTCAAACTCAGTATGTAGTATTTATCACAGTCACACTCAGTATATACTATTTATTAGTCAGTATATACTATTTATTATAGTCACAGTTGGTATATACTATTTATTAGAGTCACAGTCAGTATATACTATTTATCACAGTCAAACTCAGTATATACTATTTACTACAGTCACACTCAGTATATACTATTGATCCCAGTCAGTATATATTATTTATTATAGTCACAGTCAGTATATACTATTTTTTATAGTCACAGTCAGTATATACTATTTATTACAGTCACAGTCACTATATATTATTTATAACAGTCAGTTTATACTATTTATTATAGTCACAGTCAGTATACACTGTTTATTATAGTCACAGTCAGTATACACTATTTATCACAGTCAAACTCAGTATATACTATTTATTATAGTCACACTCAGTATATACTATTTATCACAGTCAGTATAAACTATTTATTATAGTCACACTCAGTATATACTATATATTACAGTCACATTCAGTATATACTATATATCACAGTCAGTATATATTATTTATTATAGTCACAGTCAGTATATACTATTTATTACAGTCACACTCAGTATATACTATTTATTACAGTCACACTCAGTATATAGTATTTATTACAGTCACAGTCAGTATATACTATCAGACTCAATATATATTATTTATCACAGTTAAACTCAGTATATACTATTTATCACAGTCAAACTCAGTATATTCTATTTATCAGTCAGTATATACTATTTATTATAGTCACAGTCGGTATATACTATTTATTACAGTCACAGTCAGTATATACTATTTATCACAGTCAGTATATACTATTTATTATAGTCACAGTCAGTATATACTATTTATCACAGTCAAACTCAGTATACTATTTATTACAGTCAAACTCAGTATATACTATTTATCACAGTCAGTATATACTATTTATTATAGTCACAGTCAGTATATACTATTTATCACAGTAAGTATATACTATTTATTATAGTCACAGTTAGTATATACTATTTATCACAGTAAGTATATATAATTTATTATAGTCACAGTCAGTATATACTATTTATTATAGTCACAGTCAGTATATACTATTTATTACAGTCACAGTCAGTATATACTATTTATCACAGTCAAACTCAGTATATACTATTTATTACAGTCTCACTCAGAATATACTATCTAACATAGTCAGTATATACTATTTATTATCGTCACACTCAGTATAAACTATTGATCACAGTCAAACTCAGTATATACTATTTATCACAGTCACACCCAGTATATACTATTTATTAGTCAGTATATACTATTTATTAAAGTCACAGTCGGTATGTACTATTTATTACAGTCATAGTCAGTATCACAGTCAAACTCAGTATATACTATTTATTACAGTCTCACTCAGTGTATACTATTTATCACAGTCAGTATATACTATTTATTATAGTCACAGTCAGTTTATTCTATTTATTACAGTCACACTCAGTATATACTATTTATTACAGTCACACTCATTATATAGTATTTATTACAGTCACACTCAGTATATACTATTTATCAGACTCAGTATATACTATTTATTACAGTCAAACTCAGTATATAGTATTTATTACAGTCACAGTCAGTATATACTATTTATCACAGTCAAACTCAGTATATACTATTTATCACAGTCAAACTCAGTATATAGTATTTATCACAGTCACACTCAGTATATACTATTTATTAGTCAGTATATACTATTTATTATAGTCACAGTTGGTATATACTATTTATTAGAGTCACAGTCAGTATATACTATTTATCACAGTCAAACTCAGTATATACTATTTACTACAGTCACACTCAGTATATACTATTGATCCCAGTCAGTATATATTATTTAATATAGTCACAGTCAGTATATACTATTTTTTATAGTCACAGTCAGTATATACTATTTATTACAGTCACAGTCACTATATATTATTTATAACAGTCAGTTTATACTATTTATTATAGTCACAGTCAGTATACACTGTTTATTATAGTCACAGTCAGTATACACTATTTATCACAGTCAAACTCAGTATATACTATTTATCACAGTCAAACTCAGTATATACTATATATTACAGTCACACTCAGTATATACTATTTATCAAAGTCAGTATATACTATATATTATAGTAACAGTCAGTATATACTATTTATTACAGTCACAGTCATTATATACTATTTATCACAGTCAGTATATACTATTTTTTATAGTCACAGTCAGTATATACTATTTATTACAGTCACAGTCAGGATATACTATTTATCACAGTCAGTATATAATATTTATTATAGTCACACTCAGTATATACTATTTATCACAGTCAAACTCAGTATATACTATTTATTACAGTCACAGTCAGTATAGAGTATTTATCACAGTCAGTATATAATATTTATTATAGTCACAGTCAGTATATACTATTTATCACAGTCAGTATATACTATTTATTATAGTCACAGTCAGTATATACTATTTATCACAGTCAGTATACACTATTTATTATAGTCACAGTTAGTATTTACTATTTATCACAGTCAGTATATACAATTTATTATAGTCATAGTCTGTATATACTATTTATTATAGTCACAGTCAGTATATACTATTTATTACAGTCACAGCCAGTATATACTATTTATAACAGTCAAACTCAATATATACTATTTATTTCAGTCTCACTCAGTATATACTATTTATCACAATCAGTATATACTATTTATTATAGTCACAGTCAGTATATAATATTTATTACAGTCACACTCAGTATATACTATTTATTACAGTCAAACTCAGTATATAGTATTTATTACAGTCACAGTCAGTATATACTATTTATCACAGTCAAACTCAGTATATACTATTTATCACAGTCACACTCAGTATATACTATTTATTAGTCAGTATATACTATTTATTATAGTCACAGTCGGTATATACTATTTATTACAGTCACAGTCAGAATATACTATTTATCACAGTCAAACTCAGTATATACTATTTACTACAGTCACACTCAGTATATACTATTGATCCCAGTCAGTATATATTATTTAATATAGTCTCAGTCAGTATATACTATTTTTTATAGTCACAGTCAGTATATACTATTTATTACAGTCACAGTCACTATATATTATTTATAACAGGCAGTATATACTATTTATTATAGTCACAGTCAGTATACACTGTTTATTATAGTCACAGTCAGTATACACTATTTATCACAATCAAACTCAGTATATACTATTTATTACAGTCACACTCAGTATATACTATTTATCAAAGTCAGTATACACTATATATTATAGTAACAGTCAGTATATACTATTTGTTACAGTCACAGTCAGTATATACTATTTATTATAGTCACAGTCAGTATATACTATTTATTACAGTCACAGTCACTATATATTATTTATAACAGTCAGTATATACTATTTATTATAGTCACAGTCAGTATATACTGTTTATTATAGTCACAGTCAGTATACACTATTTATCACAGTCAAACTCAGTATATACTATTTATTACAGTCACACTCAGTATATACTATTTATCAAAGTCAGTATATACTATATATTATAGTAACAGTCAGTATATACTATTTATTACAGTCACAGTCAGTATATACTATTTATCACAGTCAGTATATACTATTTATTATAGTCACAGTCAGTATATACTATTTATTACAGTCACAGTCAGTATTTACTATTTATCACAGTCAGTATATACTATTTATTATAGTCACACTCAGCATATACTATTTATCACAGTCAAACTCAGTATATATTATTTATTACAGTCACATCCAGTATATAGTATTTATCACAGTCAGTATATAATATTTATTATAGTCACAGTCAGTATATACTATTTATCACAGTAAGTATATATAATTTATTATAGTCACAGTCAGTATATACTATTTATTATAGTCACAGTCAGTATATACTATTTATTACAGTCACAGTCAGTATATACTATTTATCACAGTCAAACTCAGTATATACTATTTACTACAGTCACACTCAGTATATACTATTGATCCCAGTCAGTATATATTATTTATTATAGTCACAGTCAGTATATACTATTTTTTATAGTCACAGTCAGTATATACTATTTATTACAGTCACAGTCACTATATATTATTTATAACAGTCAGTTTATACTATTTATTATAGTCACAGTCAGTATACACTGTTTATTATAGTCACAGTCAGTATACACTATTTATCACAGTCAAACTCAGTATATACTATTTATCACAGTCAAACTCAGTATATACTATATATTACAGTCACACTCAGTATATACTATTTATCAAAGTCAGTATATACTATATATTATAGTAACAGTCAGTATATACTATTTATTACAGTCACAGTCATTATATACTATTTATCACAGTCAGTATATACTATTTTTTATAGTCACAGTCAGTATATACTATTTATTACAGTCACAGTCAGGATATACTATTTATCACAGTCAGTATATAATATTTATTATAGTCACACTCAGTATATACTATTTATCACAGTCAAACTCAGTATATACTATTTATTACAGTCACAGTCAGTATAGAGTATTTATCACAGTCAGTATATAATATTTATTATAGTCACAGTCAGTATATACTATTTATCACAGTCAGTATATACTATTTATTATAGTCACAGTCAGTATATACTATTTATCACAGTCAGTATACACTATTTATTATAGTCACAGTTAGTATTTACTATTTATCACAGTCAGTATATACAATTTATTATAGTCATAGTCTGTATATACTATTTATTATAGTCACAGTCAGTATATACTATTTATTACAGTCACAGCCAGTATATACTATTTATAACAGTCAAACTCAATATATACTATTTATTTCAGTCTCACTCAGTATATACTATTTATCACAATCAGTATATACTATTTATTATAGTCACAGTCAGTATATAATATTTATTACAGTCACACTCAGTATATACTATTTATTACAGTCAAACTCAGTATATAGTATTTATTACAGTCACAGTCAGTATATACTATTTATCACAGTCAAACTCAGTATATACTATTTATCACAGTCACACTCAGTATATACTATTTATTAGTCAGTATATACTATTTATTATAGTCACAGTCGGTATATACTATTTATTACAGTCACAGTCAGAATATACTATTTATCACAGTCAAACTCAGTATATACTATTTACTACAGTCACACTCAGTATATACTATTGATCCCAGTCAGTATATATTATTTAATATAGTCACAGTCAGTATATACTATTTTTTATAGTCACAGTCAGTATATACTATTTATTACAGTCACAGTCACTATATATTATTTATAACAGGCAGTATATACTATTTATTATAGTCACAGTCAGTATACACTGTTTATTATAGTCACAGTCAGTATACACTATTTATCACAATCAAACTCAGTATATACTATTTATTACAGTCACACTCAGTATATACTATTTATCAAAGTCAGTATACACTATATATTATAGTAACTGTCAGTATATACTATTTATTACAGTCACAGTCAGTATATACTATTTATTATAGTCACAGTCAGTATATACTATTTATTACAGTCACAGTCACTATATATTATTTATAACAGTCAGTATATACTATTTATTATAGTCACAGTCAGTATACACTGTTTATTATAGTCACAGTCAGTATACACTATTTATCACAATCAAACTCAGTATATACTATTTATTACAGTCACACTCAGTATATACTATTTATCAAAGTCAGTATACACTATATATTATAGTAACAGTCAGTATATACTATTTATTACAGTCACAGTCAGTATATACTATTTATTATAGTCACAGTCAGTATATACTATTTATTACAGTCACAGTCACTATATATTATTTATAACAGTCAGTATATACTATTTATTATAGTCACAGTCAGTATATACTGTTTATTATAGTCACAGTCAGTATACACTATTTATCACAGTCAAACTCAGTATATACTATTTATTACAGTCACACTCAGTATATACTATTTATCAAAGTCAGTATATACTATATATTATAGTAACAGTCAGTAAATACTATTTATTACAGTCACAGTCAGTATATACTATTTATCACAGTCAGTATATACTATTTATTATAGTCACAGTCAGTATATACTATTTATTACAGTCACAGTCAGTATTTACTATTTATCACAGTCAGTATATACTATTTATTATAGTCACACTCAGCATATACTATTTATCACAGTCAAACTCAATATATATTATTTATTACAGTCACATCCAGTATATAGTATTTATCACAGTCAGTATATAATATTTATTATAGTCACAGTCAGTATATACTATTTATCACAGTCAGTATATACTATTTATTATAGTCACAGTTAGTAAATACTATTTATCACAGTCAGTATATACAATTTATTATAGTCACAGTCAGTATATACTATTTATTATAGTCACAGTCAGTATATACTATTTATTACAGTCACAGTCAGTATATACTATTTATGACAGTCAAACTCAGTATATAATATTTATTTCAGTCTCACTCATTATATACTAGTTATCACAATCAGTATATACTATTTTTTATAGTCACACTCAGTATATACTATTTATTACAGTCACAGTCAGTATATACTATTTATCACAGTCAGTATATACTATTTTTTATAGTCACACTCAGTATATACTATTTATCATGGTCAAACTCAGTATATACTATATATTACAGTCACAGTCAGTATATACTATTTATCACAGTCAGTATATACTATTTATTATAGTCACAGTCAGTATTTACTATTTATCACAGTCAGTATATACTATTTATTATAGTCACACTCAGCATATACTATTTATCACAGTCAAACTCAATATATATTATTTATTACAGTCACATCCAGTATATAGTATTTATCACAGTCAGTATATAATATTTATTATAGTCACAGTCAGTATATACTATTTATCACAGTCAGTATATACTATTTATTATAGTCACAGTTAGTAAATACTATTTATCACAGTCAGTATATACAATTTATTATAGTCACAGTCAGTATATACTATTTATTATAGTCACAGTCAGTATATACTATTTATTACAGTCACAGTCAGTATATACTATTTATGACAGTCAAACTCAGTATATAATATTTATTTCAGTCTCACTCATTATATACTAGTTATCACAATCAGTATATACTATTTTTTATAGTCACACTCAGTATATACTATTTATTACAGTCACAGTCAGTATATACTATTTATCACAGTCAGTATATACTATTTTTTATAGTCACACTCAGTATATACTATTTATCATGGTCAAACTCAGTATATACTATATATTACAGTCACAGTCAGTATATACTATTTATCACAGTCAGTATATACTATTTATTATAGTCACAGTCAGTATATACTATTTATCAGACTCAGTATATACTATTTATTACAGTCAAACTCAGTATATAGTATTTATTACAGTCACAGTCAGTATATACTATTTATCACAGTCAAACTCAGTATATACTATTTATCACAGTCAAACTCAGTATATAGTATTTATCACAGTCACACTCAGTATATACTATTTATTAGTCAGTATATACTATTTATTATAGTCACAGTTGGTATATACTATTTATTAGAGTCACAGTCAGTATATACTATTTATCACAGTCAAACTCAGTATATACTATATACTACAGTCACACTCAGTATATACTATTGATCCCAGTCAGTATATATTATTTATTATAGTCACAGTCAGTATATACTATTTTTTATTGTCACAGTCAGTATATACTATTTATTACAGTCACAGTCACTATATATTATTTATAACAGTCAGTTTATACTATTTATTATAGTCACAGTCAGTATACACTGTTTATTATAGTCACAGTCAGTATACACTATTTATCACAGTCAAACTCAGTATATACTATTTATTACAGTCACACTCAGTATTTACTATTTATCACAGTCAGTATAAACTATTTATCATAGTCACACTCAGTATATACTATATATTACAGTCACATTCAGTATATACTATTTATCACAGTCAGTATATATTATTTATTATAGTCACAGTCAGTATATACTATTTATTACAGTCACACTCAGTATATACTATTTATTACAGTCACACTCAGTATATAGTATTTATTACAGTCACAGTCAGTATATACTATCAGACTCAATATATATTATTTATCACAGTTAAACTCAGTATATACTATTTATCACAGTCAAACTCAGTATACTCTATTTATCAGTCAGTATATACTATTTATCATACTCACACTCAGTTTATACTATTTATTACAGTCACAGTCAGTATATACTATTTATCACAGTCAGTATATACTATTTTTTATAGTCACACTCAGTATATACTATTTATCATGGTCAAACTCAGTATATACTATATATTACAGTCACAGTCAGTATATACTATTTATCACAGTCAGTATATACTATTTATTATAGTCACAGTCAGTATATACTATTTATCACAGTCAGTATATAAAACTTATTATAGTCACAGTCAGTATATACTATTTATTATAGTCACAGTCAGTAGATAGTATTTATTACAGTCTCACTCAGTATATACTATTTATCACAGTCAGTATATACTATTTATTATAGTCACAGTCAGTATATACTATTTATCACAGTCAACCTCAGTATATACTATTTATTACAGTCTCACTCTGTATAAACTATTTATCACAGTCAGTATATACTATTTATTAGAGTCACAGTCAGTATATACTATTTTTACAGTCACACTCAGTATATACTATTTTTTACAGTCAAACTCAGTATATAGTATTTATTACAGTCACACTCAGTATATACTATTTATCACAGTCACACCCAGTATATACTATTTATCACACTCAGTATATACTATTTATTATAGTCACAGTATTTATGTACTATTTATTACAGTCATAGTCAGTATATACTATTTATCACAGTCAAACTCAGTATATACTATTTATTACAGTCTCACTCAGTGTATACTATTTATCACAGTCAGTATATACTATTTATTATAGTCACAGTCAGTTTATTCTATTTATTACAGTCACACTCAGTATACAATATTTACTACAGTCACACTCAGTATATACTATTTATTACAGTCACAGTCAGTATATACTATTTATCAGACTCAGTATATACTATTTATCACAGTCACACTCAGTAAATACTATTTATCACAGTCAATCAGTATATACTATTTATTATAGTCACAGTCAGTATATACTATTTATTACAGTCACAGTCAGTATATACTTTTTATCACAGTCAAACTCAGTATATACTTTTTATTACAGTCTCACTCAGAATATACTATTTAACATAGTCAGTATATACTATTTATTATAGTCACACTCAGTATAAACTATTGATCACAGTCAAACTCAGTATATACTATTTATCACAGTCACACCCAGTATATACTATTTATTAGTTAGTATATACTATTTATTATAGTCACAGTCGGTATGTACTATTTATTACAGTCATAGTCAGTATCACAGTCAAACTCAGTATATACTATTTATTACAGTCTCACTCAGTGTATACTATTTATCACAGTCAGTATATACTATTTATTATAGTCACAGTCAGTTTATTCTATTTATTACAGTCACACTCAGTATATACTATTTATTACAGTCACACTCAGTATATAGTATTTATTACAGTCACACTCAGTATATACTATTTATCAAAGTCAGTATATACTATATATTATAGTAACAGTCAGTATATACTATTTATTACAGTCACAGTCATTATATACTATTTATCACAGTCAGTATATACTATTTATTACAGTCACAGTCAGGATATACTATTTATCACAGTCAGTATATAATATTTATTATAGTCACACTCAGTATATACTATTTATCACAGTCAAACTCAGTATATACTATTTATTACAGTCACAGTCAGTATATAGTATTTATCACAGTCAGTATATAATATTTATTATAGTCACAGTCAGTATATACTATTTATCACAGTCAGTATATACTATTTATTATAGTCACAGTCAGTATATACTATTTATCACAGTCAGTATACACTATTTATTATAGTCACAGTCAGTATATAATAATTATTACAGTCACACTCAGTATATACTATTTATTACAGTCAAACTCGGTATATAGTATTTATTACAGTCACAGTCAGTATATACTATTTATCACAGTCATACTCAGTATATACTATTTATCACAGTCACACTCAGTATATACTATTTATTAGTCAGTATATACTATTTATTATAGTCACAGTCGGTATATACTATTTATTACAGTCACAGTCAGAATATACTATTTATCACAGTCAAACTCAGTATATACTATTTACTACAGTCACACTCAGTATATACTATTGATCCCAGTCAGTATATATTATTTATTATAGTCACAGTCAGTATATACTATTTTTTATAGTCACAGTCAGTATATACTATTTATTATAGTCACAGTCAGTATACACTGTTTATTATAGTCACAGTCAGTATACACTATTTATCACAGTCAAACTCAGTATATACTATTTATTACAGTCACACTCAGTATATACTATTTATCAAAGTCAGTATACACTTTATATTATAGTAACAGTCAGTATATACTATTTATTACAGTCACAGTCAGTATATACTATTTATTATAGTCACAGTCAGTATATACTATTTATTACAGTCACAGTCACTATATATTATTTATAACAGTCAGTATATACTATTTATTATAGTCTCAGTCAGTATATACTGTTTATTATAGTCACAGTCAGTATACACTATTTATCACAGTCAAACTCAGTATATACTATTTATTACAGTCACACTCAGTATATACTAATTATCAAAGTCAGAATATACTATATATTATAGTAACAGTCAGTATATACTATTTATTACAGTCACAGTCAGTATATACTATTTATCACAGTCAGTATATACTATTTATTATAGTCACAGTCAGTATATACTATTTATTACAGTCACAGTCAGTATTTACTATTTATCACAGTCAGTATATACTATTTATCATAGTCACACTCAGCATATACTATTTATCACAGTCAAACTCAGTATATATTATTTATTACAGTCACATCCAGTATATAGTATTTATCACAGTCAGTATATACTATTTATTAGTCAGTATATACTATTTATTATAGTCACAGTCGGTATATACTATTTATTACAGTCACAGTCAGAATATACTATTTATCACAGTCAAACTCAGTATATACTATTTACTACAGTCACACTCAGTATATACTATTGATCCCAGTCAGTATATATTATTTAATATAGTCACAGTCAGTATATACTATTTTTTATAGTCACAGTCAGTATATACTATTTATTACAGTCACAGTCACTATATATTATTTATAACAGTCAGTATATACTATTTATTATAGTCACAGTCAGTATACACTGTTTATTATAGTCACAGTCAGTATACACTATTTATCACAATCAAACTCAGTATATACTATTTATTACAGTCACACTCAGTATATACTATTTATCAAAGTCAGTATACACTATATATTATAGTAACAGTCAGTATATACTATTTATTACAGTCACAGTCAGTATATAATATTTATTATAGTCACAGTCAGTATATACTATTTATTACAGTCACAGTCACTATATATTATTCATAACAGTCAGTACATACTATTTATTATAGTCACAGTCAGTATATACTGTTTATTATAGTCACAGTCAGTATACACTATTTATCACAGTCAAACTCAGTATATACTATTTATTACAGTCACACTCAGTATATACTATTTATCAAAGTCAGTATATACTATATATTATAGTAACAGTCAGTATATACTATTTATTACAGTCACAGTCAGTATAAACTATTGATCACAGTCAAACTCAGTATATACTATTTATCACAGTCACACCCAGTATATACTATTTATTAGTTAGTATATACTATTTATTATAGTCACAGTCGGTATGTACTATTTATTACAGTCATAGTCAGTATCACAGTCAAACTCAGTATATACTATTTATTACAGTCTCACTCAGTGTATACTATTTATCACAGTCAGTATATACTATTTATTATAGTCACAGTCAGTTTATTCTATTTATTACAGTCACACTCAGTATATACTATTTATTACAGTCACACTCAGTATATAGTATTTATTACAGTCACACTCAGTATATACTATTTATCAAAGTCAGTATATACTATATATTATAGTAACAGTCAGTATATACTATTTATTACAGTCACAGTCATTATATACTATTTATCACAGTCAGTATATACTATTTATTACAGTCACAGTCAGGATATACTATTTATCACAGTCAGTATATAATATTTATTATAGTCACAGTCAGTATATACTATTTATCACAGTCAGTATGTACTATTTATTATAGTCACAGTCAGTATATACTATTTATCACAGTCAGTATACACTATTTATTATAGTCACAGTTAGTATTTACTATTTATCACAGTCAGTATTTACAATTTATTATAGTCACAGTCAGTATATACTATTTATTATAGTCACAGTCAGTATATACTATTCATTACAGTCACAGTCAGTATATACTATTTATAACAGTCAAACTCAATATATACTATTTATTTCAGTCTCACTCAGTATATACTATTTCTCACAATCAGTATATACTATTTATTATAGTCACAGTCAGTATATAATATTTATTACAGTCACACTCAGTATATACTATTTATTACAGTCAAACTCAGTATATAGTATTTATTACAGTCACAGTCAGTATATACTATTTTTCACAGTCATACTCAGTATATACTATTTATCACAGTCACACTCAGTATATACTATTTATTAGTCAGTATATACTATTTATTATAGTCACAGTCGGTATATACTATTTATTACAGTCACAGTCAGAATATACTATTTATCACAGTCAAACTCAGTATATACTATTTACTACAGTCACACTCAGTATATACTATTGATCCCAGTCAGTATATATTATTTATTATAGTCACAGTCAGTATATACTATTTTTTATAGTCACAGTCAGTATATACTATTTATTACAGTCACAGTCACTATATATTATTTATAACAGTCAGTATATACTATTTATTATAGTCACAGTCAGTATACACTGTTTATTATAGTCACAGTCAGTATACACTATTTATTACAGTCAAACTCATTATATACTATTTATTACAGTCACACTCAGTATATACTATTTATCAAAGTCAGTATACACTATATATTATAGTCACAGTCAGTATATACTATTTATTACAGTCACAGTCACTATATATTATTTATAACAGTCAGTATATACTATTTATTATAGTCTCAGTCAGTATATACTGTTTATTATAGTCACAGTCAGTATACACTATTTATCACAGTCAAACTCAGTATATACTAGTTATTACAGTCACACTCAGTATATACTATTTATCAAAGTCAGTATATACTATATATTATAGTAACAGTCAGTATATACTATTTATTACAGTCACAGTCAGTATATACTATTTATCACAGTCAGTATATACTATTTATTATAGTCACAGTCAGTATATACTATTTATTACAGTCACAGTCAGTATTTACTATTTATCACAGTCAGTATATACTATTTATTATAGTCACACTCAGCATATACTATTTATCACAGTCAAACTCAGTATATATTATTTATTACAGTCACATCCAGTATATAGTATTTATCACAGTCAGTATATAATATTTATTATAGTCACAGTCAGTATATACTATTTATCACAGTCAGTATATACTATTTATTATAGTCACAGTTAGTATATACTATTTATCACAGTCTGTATATACTATTTATTATAGTCACAGTCAGTATATACTATTTATTACAGTCACAGTCAGTATATACTATTTATGGCAGTCAAACTCAGTATATACTATTTATTTCAGTCTCACTCAGTATATACTAGTTATCACAATCAGTATATACTATTTTTTATAGTCACACTCAGTATATACTATTTATTACAGTCACAGTCAGTATATACTATTTATCACAGTCAGTATATACTATTTTTTATAGTCACACTCAGTATATACTATTTATCATGGTCAAACTCAGTATATACTATATATTACAGTCACAGTCAGTATATACTATTTATCACAGTCAGTATATACTATTTATTATAGTCACACTCAGTATATACTATTTATCACAGTCAGTTTATACTATTTATTATATTCACAGTCAGTATATACTATTTATCACAGTCAACCTCAGTATATACTATTTATTACAGTCTCACTCTGTATAAACTATTTACCACAGTCAGTATATACTATTTATTATAGTCACAGTCAGTATATACTATTTTTTACAGTCACACTCAGTATATACTATTTGTTACAGTCAAACAGTATATAGTATTTATTACAGTCACACTCAGTATATACTATTTATCACAGTCACACCCAGTATATACTATTCATCACACTCAGTATATACTATTTATTATAGTCACAGTAGGTATGTACTATTTATTACAGTCATAGTCAGTATATACTATTTATCACAGTCAAACTCAGTATATACTATTTATTACAGTCTCACTCAGTGTATACTATTTATCACAGTCAGTATATACTATTTATTATAGTCACAGTCAGTTTATTCTATTTATTACCGTCACACTCAGTATATAATATTTATTACAATCACACTCAGTATATACTATTTATTACAGTCACAGTCAGTATATACTATTTATCAGACTCAGTATATACTATTTATCACAGTCACATTTAGTAAATACTATTTATCACAGTCAGTATATACTATTTATTATAGTCACAGTCAGTATATACTATTTATTATAGTCACAGTCAGTATATACTATTTATCACAGTCAAAATCAGTATATACTATTTATCACAGTCAAACTCAGTATATACTATTTACTACAGTCACACTCAGTATATACTATTGATCCCAGTCAGTATATATTATTTATTATAGTCACAGTCAGTATATACTATTTTTTATAGTCACAGTCAGTATATACTATTTATTACAGTCACAGTCACTATATATTATTTATAACAGTCAGTTTATACTATTTATTATAGTCACAGTCAGTATACACTGTTTATTATAGTCACAGTCAGTATACACTATTTATCACAGTCAAACTCAGTATATACTATTTATTACAGTCACACTCAGTATATACTATTTATCACAGTCAGTATAAACTATTTATTATAGTCACACTCAGTATATACTATATATTACAGTCACATTCAGTATATACTATTTATCACAGTCAGTATATATTATTTATTATAGTCACAGTCAGTATATACTATTTATTACAGTCACACTCAGTATATACTATTTATTACAGTCACACTCAGTATATACTATTTATTACAGTCACACTCAGTATATACTATCAGACTCAATATATATTATTTATCACAGTTAAACTCAGTATATACTATTTATCACAGTCAAACTCAGTATATTCTATATATCAGTCAGTATATACTATTTATTATAGTCACAGTCGGTATATACTATTTATTACAGTCACAGTCAGTATATACTATTTTTCACAGTCAGTATATACTATTTATTATAGTCACAATCAGTATATACTATTTATCACAGTCAAACTCAGTATATACTATTTATCAGTCAGTATATACTATTTATTATAGTCACAGTCGGTATATACTATTTATTACAGTCACAGTCAGTATATACTATTTATCACAGTCAGTATATACTATTTATCACAGTCAAACTCAGTATATACTATTTATCACAGTCAAACTCAGTATATACTATATATTACAGTCACACTCAGTATATACTATTTATCAAAGTCAGTATATACTATTTTTTATAGTCACAGTCAGTATATACTATTTATTACAGTCACAGTCAGGATATACTATTTATCACAGTCAGTATATAATATTTATTATAGTCACACTCAGTATATACTATTTATCACAGTCAAACT